>NC_084606.1:11088138-11345638 GCF_033807715.1 Cololabis saira | reverse complement strand
CCCGGTCCTGCGCGCAGGTCACCTTCAGCGCAAAGGTGAGTCTCCGAACCGAGCCGGTACCGGTGTCGGTACCGGTGTCGGTCCTGGTTCTGATCCTGGTTCTGGTTTTGGTTCTGGTTCTGGCTCTGATCCTGGTTCTGGTCCTGGACCCGGTTCTGGTCTCAGGATGCGGGTTTAGTTTCGGGTCAGTCAGAACCGGTTCGGATTATCTGCAAAAACTCAAAATCTTAAAGGAATATTTGTTTTATTTCTCGTTAAAAAGTCTAATTTCTATTCAAAAAAATGTCATTACGCTTAAAACAAGACTCATTACCAGAAAAATAACTTGTTATTTGACAATTTTCACCTGTTTCAAGAAGATTTTTACTTGAAATAAGTAGAAAAATCTGCCAGTGGGACAACATTTATCTTCTCATTACAAGCAAAAAAATCTTTTTCTACTTATTTAAGTTTTTGGTCTAAAAATGAGGCATTTCAACTAGAAATAAGACAAATATTCTTGTTAAGATTTTGAGTTTTTGCAGTGCGGTTTGTTTGATCTGAAGGAAACTCGCTTTGAAAACCCACAAACGGACAGTTTCATTCTCTGGTTTTGGGTTTGATGGTTTGGTTTGATTCTCTGCATTGATACAAATATTGTGCTTGATCTACTTAAAAAAAAAAAGTCAACTTTTTGCATGAGATTATTATGTAGATCAAGAAAGACTAGTCTTTGTATAAACTACTTAATTTTTTGTATGTAAATAATACATTTTGCAAGTACAGTCAACTTAATTGTGTTAAGTTTACTTTATTTATCAAAATTAAGTTGACTTTACTTGCAAATGAATTTTGTACATACTAAAAATTAAGTAGTTTATACAAAGACTAGTATTTTAAAGTAGATCAAGCAAGATATTTTTTACTGTGGTTGTTCTACTTAAAGAAATGTTTCATCTAAACGTTGGTCAATCTGCCCAATAGATTAAAATTGTTAAAGGAAAAGTAAATACAACAAGATCATTGCTTGTTGTTTGTGTGTAAATGAAAAGATTGACTGGGATTACATAAATACTGCTTGTTAAGGAAAAAATGCACAATGTCTTGTTTTTTGAACAAATGCAGATTAAGTTCAAAACTAGATGTATTCATGTAAAGCAACAAACTTCATTTTTAATTGTTAATATCACCGAAATGTGAAATGTTGAGAAAAAAGGCGAAATTTCAACTTTATTCACGAAATTGTATTTCAACATTAATCTCGACATTTTGACTTCTTTCTCGACATTTCGACTTTTTTCACGAAATTTCGACTTTATTCTTGAAATTGTATTTCAACATTAATCTCAACATTTCTTTTTTTGGTAGATTTTTTTTATTGAACTTTTAACATAACAGAACAGCACAGAGAATAAACATAAAACAAAATATAGCAATATATGAAAATAATAATAATATGCAGCATATAATTATATATGTATGTACACACAAGTCCCGGCATACACACGTTCATATACATATAGCATAGATCTGCATGTATACACATAAGCTCATCTACACAGGCACTCGCACTAACACCCGTGTACCTGTACCCAGATATTCATAAGTGCAAATGAAAAAAATAAAATTAAATAAAATTAAAATAAAAAAGACATTGGAAAAAAAAGAAATGAAATAATAATAATAATAATAATAATAATAATAATAATAATAATAATAATAATAATAATAATAATAATAATAATAATAAAATTAAAAAACAAGGTGGTGGTACAGTACAGCTATACCCAATCATGTTTTTAATCTCGACATTTCGACTCTTTTATCGACATTTCAACTTTTTTCTCGACATTTTGACTTTTTTCTCGACATTTAGACTTTTTCTCAACATTTTGACTTTTTTCTCAACATTTAGACTTTTTTCTCGAAGTGCACAATAAAAAGAAAATCTTCCTCCTATAAAATATTATTTTTATTTTTCTCCTGCCTGGCCCTAATACTCTTCCGTAATATCCCCTTAGTACGGTGGCCGAGACCCGCCATTGCTGAAAATAAAAGTAACGCTGCAAACATAAACAAACGCTGCTGCAAATAAAATAAACGCTTAGCAAATAAAATAAAAGCTGAAAACAAATAGAAACGCTGCTGCAAATAAAATAAACGCTTAGCAAATAAAATAAACGCTGCAAAGAAATAGAAACGCTGCTGCAAATAAAAGAAACGCTGAAAATATAAAAAAACCCAGCTGCAAATAAAATAAAAAACGACGCAAATAAAAAAGCCACAACGGAAGAGAATTACCGGGGACTGCTTTTGCCGATGCACCGGTGTTTTTATGTGATAGGACACCGGTGTTGTTGTTTCTGTTGTTTTTATCATTAATAATAATGCCAAGAATAATCTAAACCATGGGTAACAATAGTTATTTGGATGGATGTGAAGTTGAAGCTGCGTGTGGTGGTCAAGGACTTCTCCTCTCACGTAAAAAACACAGGTGCATCAGCAAAAACAGTCACCGGTAATTCACTTCCGTTGTGGCTCTTTTATTTGCGTCGTTTTTTTTTATTTGCAGCGGGGTTTCTTTATATTTTCAGCGTTTCTTTTATTTGCAGCAGCGTTTTTTTTATTTGCAGCGTTTATTTTATTTGCAGCGATGTTTCTTTTTATTTGCAGCATTTCTTTAATTCAATCTTTAATTAATCCTCCACCTCCTGGAACCAGACCATGACTCCTCCACCTGGAACCAGACCATGACTCCTCCACCTCCTGGAAGCAGACCATGACTCCTCCACCTCCTGGTCCCCGGTAATTCACTTCCGTTGTGGCTCTTTTATTTGCGTCGTTTTTTTAAAAATTTGCAGCGATGTTTCTTTATATTTGCAGCGTTTCTTTTTTTTGCAGCAGCTTTTTTTATTTGCAGCGGTGTTTCTTTATATTTGCAGCGTTTCCTTTATTTGCAGCAGCTTTTTTTATTTGCAGCGGTGTTTCTTTATATTTGCAGCGTTTCTTTTATTTGCAGCGGCGTTTTTATTATTTGCAGCGGTGTTTCTTTATATTTGCAGCGTTTCTTTTATTTGCAGCGGCGTTTCTTTATATTTGCAGCGTTTCTTTTATTTGCAGCAGCGTTTTTATTATTTGCAGCGTTTCTTTTATTTGCAGCGGCGTTTTTATTATTTGCAGCGGTGTTTCTTTAATTTGCAGCGGCGTTTTTATTATTTGCAGCGGTGTTTCTTTAATTTGCAGCGGCGTTTGTTTCTGACTCCTCCACCTCCTGGAACCAGCCCATGACTCCTCCACCTCCGTGCCTGGCAGCAGGTACGAGGTTGCAGGTTCAGGTGCAGTTCTTCCTCTGGGATCATCTAAATCCACCAGCAGGAAGCTCCTCCCCATTGTTGTTAAGTGTGTTGCATCATGGGATGTCGTTACCGTAGCAATAGTCATAAAATTACATGTTTAATTTGGCCGAAACACAAAAGGTCGTAGCACCTTAAAAGGTTCAGTCCACCTGAGTCCACCTGGGACCACCTGGGACCACCTGAGTCCAGCTGGGACCACCTGAGTCCACCTGGGACCACCTGAGTCCAGCTGGGACCACCTGAGTCCACCTGGGACCACCTGAGTCCAGCTGGGACCACCTGAGTCTACCTGAGTCCACCTGAGTCCAGCTGGGACCACCTGAGTCTACCTGAGTCCACCTGAGTCCACCTGGGACCACCTGAGTCCACCAGAGTCTACCAGAGTCCACCAGAGTCCACCAGAGTCCACTTCAGAAGAGGGGGGTCCAAGGTTTTGCTCATGAGTCTGTTGTCAGGGTTCTCTGGTGTCGAGTGTCGTCTCGTCGTCATCTCGCTTCAAAAATAACTTCAACGGAAAGTCTGAGAGGACAGAAACCCGGTCTGGCCCCCCCCGACCCCCCAACACGCTAAAAATAACCCTTTTGAGGGGGGGCAGCTGGACTTCTCATTATTATTACTACTCAACAACAGTAGTAATAATAATGATAATATTCACATCATGATCATAATCAGAACCAACATGTATACTAATAATTTCACTCATCAAAATGACAGCAACAATTATAGTTATCATCACAATCATAATCACGGTTGTAATAATAACAATAATTTGATAATCATAACAATATGATAATGTAGTAATAATAGTAATATATAATAGTTATAATCAGTAATCCAGTTGTAAAATAAAATCAAGGGGGATGGTGGATTTTATCATATGGGCACAGATAATTTGTGCTGAATACAAATATAATATATTACAAATAATAGCACTGACCAAAACAGCTGCAGAAATACTGCAGGAATGACATAGCAGCAGTTAAATGCAGCCTTCTGTAAGCTTTAAATATCCACTGGGCTTACATCAAATACATCAAAACACAACAATAAAAAACAGTTTTCTGAACTTATCAATATGACTCTGTCCTTCACAGGATAAGTACAATGGATCACTGCAAAAACTCAAAATCTTAACAAGAATATTTGTCTTATTTCTAGTTAAAATGTCTCGTTTTAGTAAAAGAAATCTCATTACACTTAAAACAAGACTCATCACTGGAAAAAACAACAATTTTCACCTCTTTCAAGATTTTCACTTGAAATAAGGGAAAAATCTGCCAGTGGAACAAGATTTTTTTGTCTTGTAATAAGAAGATAAATCTTGACCCACTGGCAGATTTTCCTACTTATTTCAAGTGAAAATTTACCTGAAACAGGTGAAAATTGTCACATTTTTCTGGTGTTATTTTTCTGGTGATGACTCTAAATGTTGAAATAGTAGTAAAACCACATTCATTGATGAAATGACATAAGGGATGGAAAGGGGGGATGGCAGTTTTACAGGGGGGATGATTTTGACCGTTTTTATTTCAGGGGGGATGCCATCCCCCCTCATCCCCCCTCAACTCCAGTACTGGCTATAATAATATATTTAATATATGTTGATATAACAATTTAACAATAGTATCATATACTAGATATAATATGTAATAATACTATATATAATATATGATCATATAATAATATGATAATAATTGATAATAATTAAAATATAGTAAGAGTTGTAAGTGGCAACAAATGAACAGAAAAGAGAGAGTTTTGTGAGAGGAATCAGCTCTGGATGTATTGTAGGAAGGGAGACCAAGTGTTTTCATAGGATGAGATATTATTTTTCAAAGTAGCAGTGAGTTTTTCTAGGTTTGAGGGATCTGTTAGAAGATTAAGCCAGTGTTTTATGGATATCTTTGTTCTGTCTTTCCAGTTCAATAGTATGGTTTTCTTGGCGATGGTTAAAGATATAAACACAAATGATGTGTGTTGTTTGGGTATATGTGATGAAGAGAGGTCACCAAGTAATGCTATAATGGGGCTTATGGGGATGCTGAGGCCGAGCATCTCTGATTCTGTTCATGACCTCCGACCAGAAGTTCTGGATGTGTGGGCAGTGCCAGAGGGCGTGGATGTAATTGTCTACGGAGGTTGAACAGAGTGTACAGGAATTATTTTGGCTGAAACCCATGCTGTAGAGTTTGTGTGTGGTAATGTGTGTTCTGTGTAAGACTTTGTACTGAATTAATTGGGTTTTGGAGTTACATGTCATGGAGAAAGTGTTATTGCATATGTTTAGCCAGTTGGTGTCTGTCGGTATGTTGTTGAGATCTATTGTCCATTTGTCTATTGGAATTGATATTGTGGTGTCATTGAATGCTAGAATCTTGTAAACTTGAGAGAGTGTTCTCTAAAGTTTGAGTGATCTAAGCTTAGTGTATAGGGGAGGACTGTGATTACTGAATTCTCTAATGTTGATGCTTTTCTTTATGGCTTCTTTTAACTGAATAAATTGGAAGTAGCAGTGATCCGGTATATTGTGTTCTTTTTGGATGTGGTCGAAGGTCATTAACAGGCCATCATTGAGTAGTTGTCCCAGGCTGGTTACTCCTCTCTCAATCCAGGGAGAAAATGCAAAAATCTTGTTGTTGATTAAAAACATGGGGTTGTTCCAAAGAGGGGTATGAGGGGATGGTGTGAGGCTGTAGTGGAGAATTTCGTTCGATCTCCACCAGGCAGAAAGAGTGGTGCTGATAGAATTATTGTTTTTGTAGCATGAATGAGTTTTTATGGATTTGTCTATGGATGGGAGATTTTGGATGTTTAGTTCTTGAGTTAAGTTACTTTCAATTTCTAGCCATGGTGAGTTGATGTTATTTGTCCAGTGACGGATATACAGTAGTTGGTGTGATAAAAAATAAAAGTGGAAATTTGGAGCCCTGAGTCCTCCGTGCTGTTTATGTTTTTGTAGGGTTGATAGTTTACCGTAATTCTTGGTTTATTGTTTTTCCAGTAGAATTTGGTGACTGTGCTATTGAGAGAGGAGAACCAGCCCAGGGGTGGGACGACAGTGATTATTGAAAAAAGGTCATTTCTTTTTGGAAGGATGTTCATTTTAACTGTTGAGATACGGCCAATTAGAGATAGTGGTAGATTATTCCATCTTTCCAGGTTTTTTTTTATTTCTTGTAATAGGGGGGTATAGTTGAGTTTAAATAATTCATTTAGGTTTGGGGAGATGTGTATTCCAAGGTATTTGATAGACTTTGCTGTACGAGTGAAGAGGGGGTCCCCAGCCTCAGCATCCCACCCGCCCATAGGTAGAATCTCGGATTTGGTCCAGTTGATGTAGTAGCCAGACACCCGACTAAAGTTGCTGATCAGATTATGGACTGATGGAAGTGATGATGAGGGGTTTGTGATGTATAACAAAATGTCGTCGGCATATAAGCTAATTTTATGGTGGTGTGATTTTGATTGGATACCTGTGATGTGGTTGCATTGTCTAATGGAAGCTGCCAGTGGTTCGATGAATAGTGCGAATAGTAATGGAGATAATGGGCATCCTTGTCGAGTTCCTCTAAATAATTGAAATGGTTTTGATATGATTCCATTGGTTATAACAGATGCAGTGGGTGAATTGTATAGTGTTTTAATCCAGTTGGTGAAATATGATTGAAATCCAAAGTGGTTAAGGGAGGTGAAGAGAAAGGACCATTCCACCTTATCAAATGCCTTTTCTGCGTTCAGGGTTGCTATGATGAATGGTGTTTTTTTTGGAGAGGTGTTGTTCTTATAGAAATTTATGAGGTTAAATAATCTTTGAATGTTTTCTGAGGAATGCCTCCCTTTTAATGAAGCCGGTTTGATCTATATGTATTAATGATGAGATGACAGATTCCAGTCTATCTGATTTTTATGTCTGTATTAATTAATGATATGGGTCGATAATTGGAGCAGCTGGTATGGTCCTTGTTTGGTTTTGGGATGAGTGTGTTGATGTGATGGGGTATAGTCTTGTTTTGGTGAATTTCAGAGATCATTGTAAAGAATAGTGGTGAGAAAAGTTGCCAAAATTGTCTGTAATATCCTGCTGGGTAGCCATCTGGGCCGGGTGATTTATTGTTGGGCATGAGATGAAGGGCTTTGGTGATTTCTTGTAGTGAGAGAGGTCGGTCTAGGTTTTCTAATTGCGTTTGGGTTAATTTGGTTAGGGAGACATTCCTCAGAAATATCTCTGTGTCTGCAAGTGAGATATTCTGTGATGGAGTGTAGAGGTTTGAGTAAAAAGTTCTGAAAGAGTCATTAATTATGGAGAAGTCGTGAGTTATATTACCAGATGTATCTACAATTGAAGTGATGATGGATTTTTCTGTTTGCTGTTTAAGTTGATTTGCTAGAAATTTGCTTGTTTTATTTCCAAATTCTTCCAAACTTCTACAGGAGTATTTTTAAACTCTAGTATCTATACTTCTACCTGATTAATGAATGTGAATATTTTTGACACCTCTGGTGATAGAGTTGTTGACTAAAAAGTAATCTATGCGGGAGTATGATTTATGATAAGGTGAGTAATATGAATATACATTATTGCTAGGATTATTTTGTCTCCAGATGTCCATCAGTCCATAATCTGACATGTACTGTTTAAGCAGTTTGATGGAGGTTGATGAGGTTGATGAGGAACGGTCTGTGTGGATCCAGTACTGTGTTAAAGTCGCCGCCTAGGATGATATACGAGTCCGAGAAGTTGGATAATGCTGAGAATAGAGAGTGAAAAAACGGAGGAGAGTCTGTATTAGGGCCATAAATATTTGCAAGTGTTGTGTCTTTTCCAATTTATCCTGTGATGATAATGTAACGACACTCTGGGTCAGTCAAAGTTGAAGTATGAGAGCATGGGATATTTTAACTGATTATAATGGAAGTACCTCTTTTTTTTAATTATATGTGGAGTGCAGTTCTGATCTGGTCCCAGGTCCAGAGGAGTTGCAGGTCTGATCAGGTCTCTGTCCCCCCAACAGAGTCCGGGTCCAGGTCCTGAGGTGGTCGGGGGGGCGTGTCCCCACAAGCTTGGCTCCGCCCACCGTCTCCGGCTCCTCCTCTTCATCGTGGTTCCCGCCGTCGGGCTGCTGGTCCTGGTCCTGGTCCTGGTCCCGGTCCTGGTCCTGGTCCTCACAGGTAGGAAAACAAGGTCCTGGTCCTGGTCCTGGTCCTGGTCCTGTCCTATATATATGTATGTATATATTTATATACGTATACATACACACATATATGTATGTGTGGCTGTTTGTCTGTTTCCTTTAGATATTTCTTCGTCTCTTTAATAATAATAATAATAATAATAATAATAATAATAATACATTTTATTTGTAAAACACTTTTCATAAAATAATCTCAAAGTGCTACAGAAACCAGCAAAATAAATAAACAAAAGGGAATAAAATCTTCCTCGGTTCTCGGCTCCCAGCTACAGATGTGAGCCATTAAAAAACCCGCCCACATCATGAATGTTGCATCATTAAACACTCAACGCTCCATAAACTCTTCTGCCGTTTTACATTTTTCTGTGACTCACAGCCGCCAGCGGAGATGAAAACTGGAGAACAGAACTAAAAATAAACAGTCTTCTGTTAACAACCCGTTTCACAGAGGCTGAGTGGAGGAAATGTGTGCAGAATAAATCCACATAAACATAAAACCCAGCACTGGCAGAAGCAGAAATCTGCTGATGTTTGACAGGATTCATCAGCTGGTTCCACCACAAGGTTCTGGACCAGACTGTAACCATGGAAACCCATCACTCAGTGCATTTACATGGGACGTTTAAATCCTTTTTAATTCAGAATTAAAATTAAATCCGATTTAAAATGAGTAAAAATTACCATGTAAACACCTAATTCCCAATGAAAATGGCCATTCCGAATTAAACTTAATTCCGAAGTAAGTGGCTGGTTTATTCCGATTTTAAATCTGAATAGAATAATTCTGCGATCATGTATACACCCATTCCGCTTTAAATTAATTCCGGTCTTTCTGCGCTGCTCGTTCCCTCGCCCGTCTGTCGCCATGACGCTTATATTCTGCGATCATGCATACACTCATTCAAAGAAAAAAAGAAAAAATAAGAAAAGAAATAAATTAATTTAAAAAAAAATTAATACATTTAAAAAAATCTATAAAAAAATTAATTGTTTTTTAAAAGATAAAAGAAAAGAAAAAAAAGAAAAAACCCTAAAAACTAAAAAATAATAATACAAAAAAAAATTTAATAAATAAAAAATAAATTAATAAAGTAAATAAATAAATTAAAAAAAAATAAAAAATTAATTAATAATAATAAAAAAAATTATTCTGGTCTTTCTGCGCTGCTCGTTCCCTCGCCCGTCCGTCTCCATGACACTTATATTCCACGCTGGGCTTGTTTTCGAAACAATGTTTCAAGATGGCAGCACGCAGTAAACGGTGGTCAAGAGCAGAGACGATTTATTTAATAAATAGCTTGGAGGACCTGGAAAAAATTAAAAGAACAGATGGCAGGAAACATCAAAATTGTGAGCATTTCAAAGTTGTAGCGGCTAAGTTTGTTTTTCTTCCAGTAGACGTAACTTCCGGTCCGCCCCCCTATCCAATCAGAACCATCCCAACCCCCAGACCTTAAGCGGAATTGGATAAAGCTGATCAAACGTGTTTTCCATGTAAACCTCAATTCAGAATTACTATTTCCATGTAAACTCGAAGGAAAATAGTTTAATTCTGAATTATTTAATTCTGAATAATTAATTCTGAATTAAAAAACATCAGGTAACCGTGGCCGATGTGAGGAACCCGGACATGTTTCATCTTCCAGAGGTTCATCTGAAGGTTCTGCTCCTCAGATCTGAGACCAGGATCTGGATCGGTTTCAGCTACTGAACAAGAAGATAGATAAAGATAAAGATGAAGATGAAGATAAAGCAGCTTTATTGTCATTATGATGCACACAATTCAACAACTCTAGTTGCAGTCTAATTAGAAAAGGGGCCCCAGTACGGGGCCTTGAGGAACCCTGAGGAGACCTAAGGGGCCCCAGTACGGGGCCTTGAGGAATCCCTCTACAGATGTGCTTTCATGATTACAAACCTTAGATTTGTTTTAAGGTTTTCTGCCTTTTGAAGTCTAATAATCTGTTAAACGTAGCCTACTCAGTTACCGCGAATCAACAAACACAACTGAAACAAAACGTTTTTTATTTTCTGTAGTTTGTGTAACGAACCATAAACTCATATATATTAATATATGTATATATATATATATATATATATATATATATATATATATATATATATATATATATATATATATATATATATATACATATAATAAATGTCTATTTTTTACTCAGGTATTTTCGGCTCCAGCCTCCTGGACTTGGCGCCGCTGCCGTCCCCGGAGCCCATCGCCAGCCATGACCCCGGTTACCACAGCAACAGCACAAACAGCCATGACCCTGGTTACCACAGCAACAGCACAAACAGCCATGACCCTGGTTACCACGGCAACAGCACAAGCAGCCCCGCCCCCTCCTCCTCCTCCTCCTCGGCCGCGGCCACTTTGTTGGAGGCAGAAACTCTAACGTCTCCGTCTCTGAGGAATCACAGCGATGACATCACGGACCAGGCCACGCCCACCCCAGCTTCCTCCCATCAGGCTCCGCCCACTCAGCCCTCCACCAAGCTTCCTGATTGGCTGGCACCGATCAGCACTGCCTGGCCCAAGAGCAGCACCACGGCAGCACCTGATACAGGTATGAGCTGGTTCCGGGTCCAGACCTGGTACCAGGTCCAGAACCGGGTCCAGACCTGAGTCCCTGAGTTAGTCTTTTAAAGGAGCTTGAGGCTCCTTTTAAGAAATGAGACTCTCTAGCGCCACCCTTCACCATGACGGCCGTCGGGGGTACTGCAGCCAACAGTGAAGCCGGCACGGGAGAACGGGGAGAACGCACATGCAGCGTCATGTGACGTCACATCCGCAGCCCAGCGCAGGAAATTCCGGCACAATTGCAGCACATTTTGCAGCACACAGCCTGTTCAAGGCAACGGAGAGATACACTAGAGGGCTCATTCTTTTTGGTTTGGAACGCTTCATCTGACATTATTACTAGAAAACTTAAAACGTATACGAATTTTTTCATAAATCCTGCCACAATCCGGCCTAAAGCTCCTTTAATTTAAATAAAACTTTATTCAGTTTTCCTTTTGCGCTAAAAAATTTCAATAACGAGGTTTAATTTGTTACTTAACACTCAACTTCTGAAGTGGATCAAAACATTTCCTGCAAAAGTTCCTGCAAAACATCTGTGTTTTTGAGCCACATGTTGACTATTATATGTTAATTTAAAGGGGACCTATTATGACATCTAATACCTATTTTAAACAGGTCTTGAATGTCTTAAAAACAAGCTTTTGATTGTTTTTGCTAAATAAATTAGAAATTCAGCCTCTGAGCCATGTCTTTATCTTCCCATTCTCTAACCTCATTATCTACGCAGGATTCTGAGTGGGCAGGGCTATGATAATGAGGCTCTGTGCTGATTGGCTGCCTGAATGACGCGATACACCGCTACGAAAAAATGGCGGAAGCTCCGGCCGGCAGAGTTAGTTGTGGGTGTGGTTTCACACATCGGAGGCCAACCGAAAATTGTAAATTGCATTTTCGTTACGTAACGACAGGAGCAGAATCTGAAAGGCTCGTAGAAGCCACATGACACTGGTAGGATCATCCGGGCGGCTGTACAGACACTGCAGAATTTGGTTGCTTTCCTCCTTTTCTGAGTTGGCAGGCTGAGGGGAGACCACTTCATATAAGTTAAAGCAAGAGAAAACATGTTTTTTATAATAGGTCCCCTTTAATTAACTGGTTTATTTAGTTAATTAGGTTTGATTTGTTTACTTATCGAGCTCAACATGACTTTGAACCTCAGACTCACAAACTTGACATGTTTCACTCATAAACTTCATCCCCTCGGGTCATAGCTAACACTGGTGTTCCAGCTTCAGCTGGTGTGTGTGTGTGTGTGTGTGTGTGAGTGAGTGTGAGTGTGTGTATATATGTGTGTGTAGGTGTGTGTGTGTGTGTGTGTGTATAAGTGTGTATATATGTGTCTGTGGTCATAAATCACTCATCCAGAGTGAGGTTTAAGATTCCCCTCGTCTCGTCTCGGCTCCTCTGCCGTCCTTCAGCATCTCTGAGGTGAATGCTGATGAGCTTCCGCCGGTCCTGCGCTCTGATTGGCTGCTGGACAGTCACCAGAGGATGCTTGACCTTCAGATGTTGTCAGGTTGGAGATGCTGGAGGACCAGGGTTCGATGTCATCACGTGTCTCTGCTCTGATCTGGAATAAAGTCCTTTTTTAGTGACACAGATGGTGAACAAGTCTTGACCTCAGGAGTAATAAACAGTAACATCTTCATATGCACATAGGTTAGAAAAAAGGAGTAGGAAGAAGTATACACTTTTTCCTATGAATAAACATGCCTACTATGACATAATTAACCATATAAGTATATAGAAAATATAAATATTACATAAATATTATATCAATATATAGAAAATACAAATATTATGTAAATCTATATAAATATACACTATATAAACTACATAAATATCCCTATAAATATATTTATGCTACATACATAAAAAAAAATATTACATATATTACATAATTATAATTATCCCTCTCAACATATAATATATAATACATAAATATCCACATAAATATCTAAACATATCTTAAGCAAGTATAATATACAATTTTTTCCTATTTTATTTGATTATCACACTACTCGTTAACCCATTTCCTCTTCCATATACCTGTTTATAAATAATTTATATATATATATATATATATATATATATATATATATATATATATATATATATATATATATATATATATATATGTATATATACGTACAGCACTTCATATAATATTAGTTCACGGATCCACCAACATGTTCGAAATGGAGTAGGAATGAAGTAACCACTTATCGAGTCCTACATATAACAAGACGAGTTTCAATAACTGTTCAATACAGTGATATAATACTCAATTATATGCAGAGCCGCCTGGGAGATTTGCGAGGCCCTGTGCGAAATGGCTGGGGGGGGCCCTCCGCAACATTTTTTGGGTTTTTCGGGTTGGATCGGGTGTCTATATGCGCAATTTTAACTCTCCAATTATGAAAATACTGGATACCTTCCCCTCCCTCGTCATCATCTGAGCTTGCCTCGACGCGGGGCCCCGTGGCTGCTTGAGACCCGGTCGGATCGGTGATTTTTGTAACAAATTTATCAAACAAGCCTTTCAGAGAAGCATTAAACTCTTCCATTTTCTTTCGTTATTTTCTTTTTTCATCCCCTGATGGAAATTTCCTGAATCTGTCTCGTTCTCTCGACATTGTGTCACAGTTTGTTCCAACTCCACCCGTCTGGATCAGAGCACCTTGTGTCTGCGCTTGGTCTGACGCAGTTGTATTGAACAACAGACACGCGCATCATTGCACATATATTTTACTGATATGCACAGACTAGTACACATTTAGGTCTGTAATGGAACGTGACTGTTGATATTTCCAAGGGAAAAAACGAAAAAAAAAAAAAAACGGCCCATAGCGCGAGGCCCCGTGCGGTCGCACGGTTCGCACACCCCTTGCGGCGGCCCTGATTATATGTATATATAAGTATAGTCAATATTAAAGCAAATCAAGGCAAACAAAAGAAAACAAAACAATCGCCCAGCATTTAGTTGTGCTACTATGTATGTATGTACTAATAGGAGTAATTATAATGTATAGTATTACATTATAATTACTTTACTATAATACTACAATATAATAGAGAACAATAGACAGCAATGGTAAAACAATATACCGTATTTTCGCGACCATAAGGCGCAACTTTTTTTTTTTTTTTTTTTTTTAAATGTGCCGGGCGCCTTAAGAAACGGTGCGCCGTGTCTATTACCTGAATTACGGTAATGTCAGGTCGGCCACCATGAGAAGGTAAAAAGAGAAGGGGGCGGGTGAAGCTGAATGAGACCATCCACTGAGCTGTTTAATGCGAAACAGATGATGAAGACTCTTAAGGATTTGCTTGATGTGTAAAGTGAAATAAAATACAATCAAACTAAGTTTTGCTCCGCTCTATTTAAATAAGCACACTTGTGTGTGAGTGTTCTGCAGCGCGCGTGTGTTTTGCATGTCGGAACCGATCGCACCTGCCGTGGGTTTGCGGGTCCGATCGCCGCATCCCCGCTGCAGATCCGGCTGAAATGCCGGTGCTCTTTCCCCGGGAGCCCCTGCTACCAGTCCATGTGGGCTGCTCCGGTCCCGGTCGGTCGGAACCGCTCACTTTCCCCGGTTAAAGCAGCGGCGGGAGCAGCGGCGGGAGCAGCGCGGTGATGGGCGCTGCTGCAGCCGACTTCCTGGTTCCCCAAGCGGGTCCGATCGACCTGGTTCCCGGCCGCTTTAAGAGCAGAGATTTCTGGGGTCTGTCTCAGGTCAGATCAGCTTCACACTCCGAGATTTGCAGCCAAATCTGTCGGTTACAAACCCCGGTACCGGATCCCGACATGCGCGTGTGTGTATTCGCGGCGCGACACACAGATTCTCATGTATGTGGTGCTTGGCTGGCGCAGCTGATGGACAGAAACCTATGGTGATTTTTAAAAGAAAAACTTTGCATAAGACGTTTCCAGCCGGAGTCATTATAAGGGTGAATGAAAAGAGGGGGCTGGATGAAGGGATGATGATCAAGAAGCTGAGACAGGTCTGGAAATTCGGACTGGCGCAGCTGAATTAACGGAGCTCCTGTCCGATACAAACCCCGGTACCGGCTCCCCGACAGCGCGTGTGTGTGAGCGGGTCCAGCGCGAGGGTCCCGGGACGCGGGACCCGGGACCGCCGCGGGACAAGCGGGGGGGGGGGCGGACCGGGAGCCGGGACCCGGTCCAGTGCGAGGGAGCAGACGGGGAGCGGGACCCGGGACCGCCGCGGTCGGGATTTTTAAAAGAAAAGCGTTCCCTAAAGAGACTTTTCCAGCCAGAGTGAAATGAAAAGGGCTGGATGGATGAGGAGATGATCAGTGGCTGAGACAGGTTTGTGCAGCAACCCGGTGGTTTTTTTTTAATTCTTTAATGCAGAAACAGAATATGAACCTTTGAAGGGTTTGATTGATGTGAAAAGTGAAATAAAATATCAAACTAAGTTTTGCTTCTGCTGTATTTTTAGCGCGTGTGTGTTTTGCAGCACGTGTGTGTGCAGCTCCGTCTCCGTAGACGGCGCCTTTTGGGTCGGTGCGCCGTATGTGTGTTTTAAAACCAAAAATGACACACAAAACTGAGGGTGCGCCTTTCCACACAGTGCGCCATATGGTCGCGAAAATACGGTACTCGAATAACTATATAAGAGACAGTAGATATATATATATTCATATAGTTACCTCCAATTATATACATAGAAATGACTATATATCGACATATATACATATAACTATAAATCAGTATATTAATATACTGGGGTTGTTTCAACTCCGTCCTGTTGAAGATTAAATCCAGACGTCTGAAACCCCCTGGAGATCTAAAGGTTCAGTCATCATTAATTACAGTTTAGTTGTTATTAATGAAGGTTTAGTCATCATTAATGACAGTTTAGTTGTTATTAATGAAGGTTTAGTCATCATTAATGACAGTTTAGTTGTTATTAATGAAGGTTTAGTCATCATTAATGACAGTTTAGTCGTTATTAATGAAGGTTTAGTCATCATTAATGACAGTTAAGTTGTTATTAATGAAGGTTTAGTCATCATTAATGACAGTTTAGTCGTTATTAATGAAGGTTTAATCATCATTAATGACAGTTTAGTCGTTATTAATGAAGGTTTAGTCATCATTAATGACAGTTTAGTCGTTATTAATGAAGGTTTAGTCATCATTAATGACAGTTTAGTCGTTATTAATGAAGGTTCAGTCATCATTAATGACGGTTTAGTTTTTATTAATGAAGGTTTAGTCATCATTAATGACGGTTTAGTCGTTATTGTGTTTTTAGAACTAAACCAGGTGAAGGTGCTGGAGCCTGATTGGTCCTCCTTTCTGCAGGTGGCTGTCAGCTGATCATGGAGCCTCAGTGTCACATGCTGCCCTACAACCAGACGTGGTTGTCGTCCTCCGTTGCCGTGGTGAAGAGCTCGGAGGTGGACATGTTGCTACGGTAACGCAAGCTGATGTTGATCTCAGCAGCTGTTTCTGACTTAAACTGAGACTTTTTATTAGTTATTTTAGGATTTACTACTACTACTGGTACTACTACTGGTACTACTTACTGCTACTACTACTACTGCTACTGTTACTACTACTAATACTGCTACTACTGCTTGATTTGGATTCTTTGGTTTCTTTGTTCAGATTGTTCCATAAACTGATTCCTTTCACAGAAACACAACGTTCCATCAATTTAGTCCTGAATCTTGGTTTCTCAAACATCTCTGTTCCTTTTAAGTTATACTTGCTTTCGCTTTTTTCAAATCTTTTCTGAATGTTGATTGGTAAAGTTTTCTTATGAGCTTTAAACATAATTTGCAGAATACTATAATCTACTAATTCATGAAATTTCAACAATTTTAACTGAAGGAATAATGGATTTGTTGGATCTCTATATCGTTTTCTACTGATTATTCTTACTAGTTTTCTATTCCTTCAGTGACCATCGTAGTTTTTCTTTCGTTAAATGGCTCAGTAACAACAAATGTGAGGAAAGCTGCAGTCAACAGGAAGGTTCTGAGAACCGATCAGTTCCTCGGTCCGGTTAACAAGACGTTGATGTTCCAGGTTCTTCAGCTACCTCAGCAGACTCTCCTGCTACAGGCACATCATGCTGTTCGGCTGCTCGCTGGCGCTCCCAGAATGCATCGCTGCCGACGGCTCGCACAACAGGTACCTCACAAACGCACAACAGGTACCTGACAAACGCACAACAGGTACCTGACAAACGCACAACAGGTACCTCACAAACGCACAACAGGTACCTCACAAACGCACAACAGGTACCTCACAAACGCACAACAGGTACCTCACAAACGCACAACAGGTACCTCACAAACGCACAACAGGTACCTCACAAACACACAACAGGTACCTCACAAACACACAACAGGTACCTCACAAACACACAACAGGTACCTCACAAACGCACAACAGGTACCTCACAAACACACAACAGGTACCTCACAAACAGACAACAGGTACCTCACAAACGCACAACAGGTACCTCACAAACACACAACAGGTACCTCACAAACACACAACAGGTACCTCACAAACGCACAACAGGTACCTCACAAACGCACAACAGGTACCTCACAAACACACAA
Source organism: Cololabis saira (assembly GCF_033807715.1). Classification (NCBI taxonomy): domain Eukaryota; kingdom Metazoa; phylum Chordata; class Actinopteri; order Beloniformes; family Belonidae; genus Cololabis; species Cololabis saira. Next base: position 11,327,906 of record NC_084606.1, on the reverse strand, counting down.
CAGGTACCTCACAAACGCACAACAGGTACCTCACAAACGCACAACAGGTACCTCACAAACACACAACAGGTACCTCACAAACACACAACAGGTACCTCACAAACACACAACAGGTACCTCACAAACACACAACAGGTACCTCACAAACACACAACAGGTACCTCACAAACGCACAACAGGTACCTCACAAACACACAACAGGTACCTCACAAACACACAACAGGTACCTCACAAACACATGTCTGAGGTTCCATCCAACCGGGTACCGTTTCAGCTGAGAACCTTCAGGAGATGATGATGATGATGATGATGATTATGATGATGATGATGATGATGGTGATGATGATGATGATGGTGATGATGAAGGTGATAACAGTGATGAAGATGATAGTTATGATAGTTATGATGATGATGATGATGATGGTGATGATGATGATGATGATGATGATGATGATGATGATAGTTATGATGATGATGAAGATGATAGTGATGGTGAAGGTGATAACAGTGATGAAGATGATAGTGATGATGATGATGATAGTGATGATGATGAGGATGATGATGATGATAGTTATGATGATGATGATGATGGTTATGATGATGATGATAGTTATGATGATGATGAAGATGATAGTGATGATGAAGGTGATAACAGTGATGAAGATGATAGTTATGATAGTTATGATGATGATGATGATGATGATGGTGATGATGATGATGATGATGATGATGATGAAGATGATAGTGATGATGATGATGATAGTGATGATGATGATGATAGTGATGATGATGAGGATGATGATGATGATAGTTATGATGATGATGATGATGGTTATGATGATGATAGTGATGATGAAGGTGATGATGATGATGATGATGATGGTGATGATGATGATGATGATGATGATAGTTATGATGATGATTATGATGATGATGATGATGATGATGATGATTATGAAGGTGATAGTTATGATGATGATGATGATGATGATGATGATGATAGTTATGATGAAGGTGATGAAGATGGTGATGATGATGATGATGATGATGATAACAGTGATGAAGGTGATGATGATGATGATGATGGTGATGATGATGATGAGGATAGTTATGATGAAGGTGATGAAGATGGTGATGATGATGATGAAGATGATAGTGATGGTGATGGTTATGATGATGATAGTTATGGTGAAGGTGATGAAGATGGTGATGATGAAGGTGATAGTTATGATGATGATGATGATGATGATAGTTATGATGATGATGATGATGATAGTTATGATGATGATGATGATGATGATAGTTATGATGATGATGATGATGATGATAGTTATGATGATGATGATGATGATGATAGTTATGATGATGATGATGATGATGATGATGATGATAGTTATGATGATGATGATGATGATGATTAAGATGATGATGATGATGATTAAGATGATAGTTATGATGAAGATGATGATGATGATTAAGATGATAGTTATGATGATTATGATGATGATGATGATGATTAAGATGATAGTTATGATGAAGATGATGATGATGATGGTGATGATGATGATGATGGTGGTGATGATGATGATGATGATGATAGTTATGATGAAGATTATGATGATGATGATGATGATGAGGATGAAGGTTATAGTTATGATGATGATGAGGATAGTTATGATGAAGATGATGATGATGACGATGATAGTTATGATAGTTATGATGATGATGATGATAGTTATGATGAAGGTGATGAAGATGGTGATGATGAAGGTGATAACAGTGATGAAGATGATAGTTAAGATGATAATGATGATGATGAAGGTGATGATGAAGACCTCCCCCCCCCCCCCCACCCCCCTCCAGGACCGCGGTGCTCCCTTGCTCGTCCTTCTGCGAGGCGGCGAGGGAGGGCTGTGAGCCGGTGCTGCAGATGTTCAACGCCTCCTGGCCCGAATTCCTGCGCTGCTCGCAGTTCAGCAACGCCACCGTGGCTCCGCCCCCTTCTGTGTTGGCTCCGCCCCCTTCTGTCATGGCCCCGCCCCCGTCAGTTCTGGCCACGCCCCCAGCGGTCCTGGCCCCGGCCCCGCCCCTCATAGCGGCCGAAGCCCCGGCGCCGTGTTTCTCCCCTCGCCAGACCAGAGGGAAGCCTGGTGAGTATTAACTAATTCAGGGGTCGGCAACCCAAAATGTTGAAAGAGCCATATTGGACCAAAAACACAAAAAAAACAAATATGTCTGCATATGCACTTCGAGAAAAAAGTTGAGAGAATTCGAAATGTAGAGAAAAAAGTCGAAATGTCGAGACAAAAGTCGAAATGTTGAGAAAAAAGTAGAAATTTCGAGATTAATGTTGAAGTACAATTTTGAGAAAAAAGTCGAAATGTTGAGAAAAAAGTCGAAATGTTGAGAAAAAAGTCGAAAATGTTGAGATTAATGTTGAAGTACAATCTCGAAAAAAAAGTCGAAACGTCGAGAAAAAAGTCGAAATGTTGAGATTAAAAAGGAAAGGAAAAAGGAAGAAAAAAATTTAAAAAAAGAAGAAAAAAAGGAAAAAAAAGGTCAAACATTTTTGAAAAAGCTCTAGAGAGCCACTAGGGCGGCGCTAAAGAGTTGTAAAGAGTTCTAGAGCCGTGGGTTGCCGACCCCCGAACTAATTAATTTTTTTTTTCTTTTTCTTTTTTTTTCTTTAAATCTTGAAATACAATGAAAAATTAAGATCAAATACAGAGATTCCAGCACCAAATTGAAAATAAATAACCAAAAGAATATATATAAAGGACAAGACAGTTGAATGTAAATTAAAAAGATAAATAAAAATAAAAACAGCATAATGTGCAAGAGTAAGTTTCATGTTAATAAATTCACCGATTTACAGATGCCGATGGTCTTTTATGCGTTTTCCGATGAGTAGATCGTCCTCATATATTGTTCAAGTTCTTTTTTGAGTATAAAGAGTGCAGGCTTTCGGTGGATGAATTTGCATTTATGTATGTGAAACTTTGCTAAAAACAAAGACAAATTTATGAAAAAGAAAGCGTCCCTATCTTTGTGATTAAAATTATGAAAACCAAAAATAACATTCTTAAAATAAAGATGTAAGTTAGAAAAGACAGAATCAGCAATATACTTGTGGAAGTCCCTCCAGAATTTATTAGTGAATAATTCACATGACCAGAATAAGTGAATATGTTTCAGGATGCCTTTGGCAAAAAGAACAATTAACATCTATATCATTCTTAAATTTGGATAAATATTGTTTTGCAGGGTAGAATCTAACCTAACCCTAACTAATGAATTAATGTTGGTGTGAAGCTGGTGGGCGATGACATCACGGTCTGCCTGTCTGTGATTGCAGCGGTGTGCGGGGGGAGGGACCACTTCCTGTGTGCGACGGGGGTTTGTGTCCCCCAGAAACTGGTGTGTAACGGATTCAACGACTGTGACGACTGGAGTGATGAGACGCACTGTGGTGAGAAAACACACAAATACACACTAATACACACTAATACACACACACACTAATACACACTAATACACACACACACACACTAATACACACTAATACATACTAATACACACACACACACACACACACACACACACACACACACACACACACACACACACACACACACACACACACACACACACACACACACACACACTAACACACACTAATACACACACACACACACACACACACACACACGCTTCTTGTGATCAGTTTAATAGTGATCAGTTTATTGACGACGGTGATCAGTTTATTGATCGTCTAATGATTAAAACCCAGCGCCAGCAGGTCGTCTAACGATTAACGTCTAACGATTAACGTCTAACGATTAAAACCCGGCGCCAGCAGGTCGTCTAACGATTAACGTCTACCGATTAACGTTCAACGATTAAAACCCGGCGCCAGCAGGTCGTCTAACGATTAACGTCTAACGATTAACGTCTAATGATTAAAACCCGGCGCTAGCAGGTCGTCTAACGATTAACGTCTAACAATTAAAACCCGACGCCAGCAGATCGTCTAACGATTAACGTCTAATGATTAAAACCCGGCGCTAGCAGGTCGTCTAACGATTAACGTCTAACGATTAAAACCCGGCGCCAGCAGATCGTCTAACGATTAACGTCTAACGATAAACGTCTAATGATTAAAACCCGGCGCTAGCAGGTCGTCTAACGATTAACGTCTAATGATTAAAACCCGGCGCTAGCAGGTCGTCTAACGATTAACGTCTAACGATTAAAACCCGGCGCCAGCAGATCGTCTAACGATTAACGTCTAACGATAAACGTCTAATGATTAAAACCCGGCGCTAGCAGGTCGTCTAAAGATTAACGTCTAAAGATTAACATCTAACGATTAAAACCCGGCGCCAGCAGGTCGTCTAACGATTAACGTCTAACGATTAAAACCCGGCACCAGCAGGTCGTCTAACGATTAACGTCTAATGATTAACGTCTAACGATTAACGTCTAATGATTAAAACCCGGCACCAGCAGGTCGTCTAACGATTAACGTCTAACGATTAACGTCTAACGATTAAAACCCGGCACCAGCAGGTTGTCTAACGATTATCGTCTAACGATTAACGTCTAACGATTATCGTCTAACGATTATCGTCTAACGATTAACGTCTAACGATTAACGTCTAACGATTATCGTCTAACGATTATCGTGTAACGATTAACGTCTAACGATTAACGTCTAACGATTATCGTCTAACGATTATCGTCTAACGATTAATGTCTAACGATTAACGATTATCGTCTAACGATTAACGTCTAACGATTAACGTCTAACGATTAACGTCTAACGATTAAAACCCGACGCCAGTAGGTCGTCTAACGATTAACGTCTAACGATTAACGTCTAACGATTAACGTCTAACGATTAAAACCCGGCGCTAGCAGGTCGTCTAACGATTAACGTCTAACGATTAACGTCTAACGATTAACGTCTAACGATTAAAACCCGGCGCCAGCAGGTCGTCTAACGATTAACGTCTAACGATTAACGTCTAACGTCTAACGATTAAAAACCGGCGCCAGCAGGTTGTCTAACGATTAACGTCTAACGATTAACGTCTAACGATTAAAACCCGGCGCCAGCAGGTCGTCTAACGATTAACGTCTAACGATTAACGTCTAACGATTAAAAACCGGCGCCAGCAGGTTGTCTAACGATTAACGTCTAACGATTAACGTCTAACGATTAAAACCCGGCGCCAGCAGGTCGTCTTACGATTAACGTCTAACGATTAAAACCCAGCGCCAGCAGGTCGTCTAACGATTAACGTCTAACGATTAAAACCCGGCGCCAGCAGGTCGTCTAAAGATTAACGTCTAAAGATTAACGTCTAACGATTAAAACCCGGCGCTAGCAGGTCGTCTAACGATTAACGTCTAACGATTAAAACCCGCGCTAGCAGGTCGTCTAACGATTAACGTCTAATGATTAAAACCCGGCACCAGCAGGTCGTCTAACGTCTCCAGGATTCTCTCTCTCTCTCTGTCGTATCTGAACCCCAGATTTCATGCCGTTGTCATGGCGATGCCTTTCCAGGTGATTGATGGATGACAGCACTGTGCAAGTTTGAAAAGCGTGGTCGTCATGGCAACATGGAGAGAATATAGGCTGAGGCGGATGGAATGTGGAGAGAGAGAGAGAGAGTGGGGGGGGTGATGTTCAAACATCATCGGGTCCGCCACAACTCCTGCTTGTAAAAGTACATCAGACCTCAACGTCAAAGTGTTTTAAAACGGTCTAAAATCACCTGAGGAGAAGCCCCGCCCACATTCACCTGAGGAGAAGCCCCGTCCACATCCAGTAATTCCATTAAAACACGTTTTTATAACCTGCTGATGAATTTCAACACGCTTTCAGACTCGTCAGCCTCTGCAGGACGAGCTAACGAGCTAACGAGCTAACCCTCATGTGACCCGTGTCTCTGGTCTGATCATGTGACCCGTGTCTCCAGACTGATCATGTGACCCGTGTCTCCAGACTGATCATGTGACCCGTGTCTCCAGACTGATCATGTGACCCGTGTCTCCAGACTGATCATGTGACCCGTGTCTCCAGACTGATCATGTGACCCGTGTCTCCAGACTGATCATGTGACCCGTGTCTCCAGACTGATCATGTGACCCGTGTCTCCAGACTGATCATGTGACCCGTGTCTCCAGACTGATCATGTGACCCGTGTCTCCAGACTGATCATGTGACCCGTGTCTCCAGACTGCGCAGCAGGAAGGTTCCAGTGTAAAACGGGTCGCTGCCTGGAGACGGATCTGCTCTGTGACGGTTACGACGACTGTGGAGACCTGAGTGACGAGCTGGGCTGTGGTGAGACACACACACACACACACACACACACACACACACACACACACACACACACACACACACACACACACACACACACACACACACACACACACACATTTAGTGTGAGAAGTGTGAGAATCATGGCAACTGGACAACCCTTTAGTTCAATTACAGTTGATCCTCTCTGACCTGCTGATGTCTTTCCCTGTAGGACTAACGCTGGTGTGTGTGTGTGTGTGTGTGTGTGTGTATGTGTGTGTGTGTACATGTCTATGTACCAGAGTGCGACCCGGCCCGGCAGCACCGCTGCGGCGACGGCCGCTGCGTTTCCAGGGACTGGCTGTGTGACGGAGACCTCGACTGTCTGGACAAGAGCGACGAGCTCAACTGCTGTGAGTCACCGCGGCAACGCAGCCACGCCCACCTCCTGTCAATCAAACTTAATCTTCCCCGGCTCCTTTAGGCCGTCGGAGTGACGATGATGATGATGGTGGTGATGATGATGATGATGATGGTGATGATGATGATGATGATGATGATGATGATGAGGGTGATGATGGTGATGATGAGGGTGATGATGGTGAGGATGATGATGATGGTGATGATGATGGTGATGATGGTGGTGATGATGATGATGATGATGATGGTGATGATGATGATGATGATGATGATGATGATGATGATGATGAGGGTGATGATGGTGAGGATGATGAGGGTGATGATGATGGTGATGATGATGGTGATTGTGATGAGGATGATGATGAGGATGGTGATGATGATGGTGATGATGAGGATGATGATGAGGATGGTGATGATGAGGATGATGATGAGGATGGTGATGATGAGGATGATGATGATGATGATGATGAGGATGATGATGATGGTGATGATGAGGATGATGATGAGGATGGTGATGATGGTGATGATGGTGATGATGATGAGGATGGTAAATAATAGTAGTAAAAAGGTGTATTTGTCCCATAAATGAGGCCCCTGGTCCGGAGTTTGTGTTTATTTTTTTGCAGCCTGTCAGAGCCAGGGCCTGCTGGAGTGCAGCAACGGCAGGTTAGGGTTAAGGTTAAGGTTAGGGTTAGAGTTAGGGTTAGGGTTCGAGTCCCGGAGGCTGAGTTCGTGTTTGTCTCGTTGCAGCCTGTCAGAGCCAGGGCCTGCTGGAGTGCAGCAACGGCCAGTGCATCCCTTCTGCGTTTCGCTGCGACGGAGAAGACGACTGCAGAGACGGCAGCGACGAGGAGCACTGCAGCCGAGAGCACCGTGAGACATCCGTCACGCCCGTCTCTTATTTTTATTTGCATTTTTTAGAAAATAAAAGGACAACAAAACATCGACAAAAATCATGTCATGGGTCATTAGGGCTGTTTTTTGTTGTGTACCTCACCCATTTTTCCCACCTTTCTTCAAAAATATAAACTTGATTTTTAAGTCTCATTGTTATTTTTTTCATTCCATGTATGTCATTTACAAGATCCTTCCATTTAGAATTAATTCAATTATTATCTTTTAACCAATTTCTTGTAATTTGTTTAATTAATGCTACTCTTAAAACTAAAAAACAAGTGAGTAGCTTACATGACTACATACAATACATGACTGCTCCCCGCATTTTCTCCAACAATTTGATGTTAGATCACATTTGTACTTACTTTGAATTTGGGGTGTCCTAAAATATCTAATTAAAATCTTCCACGCAAACTCCTTCCAATAATTTGAATTAGTTGTTTCGTATATGTTTTTACACATTTGTTCCCAATCAACAGAAGAAATATAACAAAGAAGTTCATTCTCCCATCTATTTTTAACATTAAGATCACACCCGTCTCTGATCCGGTCAGCCATCTTCTCTCCAGCAGATGTCTGTTGCATCACGCAGAAATTAGGGTCAGGGTTAACCCTAACCCTGTGAACTAAAAACAGAAACTTCATGAATATTTCTCTTAATTTAATCAACATCCAGGAGGCTGATGTTCATCCAGGTCTTGAGACGTACAAACCAGAGGTGTATAATCCAGGTGCCATAAAGTAAAAATCCTGTCCAGCAGTTGTTCCAACCATCACTAAACCAGCTCCTCTGCAGGTTGATGGTCGTTAGTGAAAACACGTGTTCTAAATGTACAGGCTGATCCGGAAACATGGCAGCGTTTTAACTTTATGGCACCTGGATTATACACCTCTAATTCACGAAATTTCGACTTTATTCACGAAATTTAGACTTTATTCACGAAATTTAGACTTTATTCTTGAAATTGTATTTCAACAATAATCTCGACATTTTGACTTTTTTCTAGAAATTTAGACTTTATTCACAAAATTAAGACTTTATTCACAAAATTTCGACTTTATTCACGCTTCTTCTTCCGGCTCTCGGCGAAGGCGGACGCTTTTTCTGCTCCCTCTCCCTCTCTATCTGCCCTGCTACTGCTTTTTTACTTGTCTTTTAGAGCCTCTCTTTTTCACATCCTCCGATGGAACTGGTTAACTGGTCTTTCAGCACAATTGACCACATTTTTGCGACGAGAAGTCAGGGGACAAGGGAGCCTTCCTGCCCCGACGGGACATTTTTTGCCGGATAGATGATGGACTCCTGGAAGCATTGGAGGATCATGTGTCTGTCGATTTTGTTGGTCGAGGATGTTGAAGATGCCTTAATAATTGGATTAATGATAACAGGATTTCTGCTTTTTGGAGCTGGCGGTTACCTGGCATATCGACAAATTCGTAAGTCGTCGACAGCTGTTCTGGCCCTCTCAAAGCTGCCCGACGTGGCTGAGGGGATAAGCTCTGCGACCAACACTCAGACTCTAAAGCTGGGGGAGCTAAATCGCAGACTAGTGGCGGTTTTCGAACTCATTGGCAAGATGGAAAAGACCTTGGAGAAGTTGGAAGCTCGGCTTGGCGGGAATTGACCACAAATTTGTCTGTTTGGAGTCGCCATTGATGAATCAGAGATTCAAGGCAGATAGAAAATTACTGGAATCTGCCTGTCCTAAAACAATTGTGGATTCTACAATCTGACCATGACAGAACGGCTTGGCAGGACGCTCCAGTCACAATCTCCCTGGAGGAATGAAAAACAAGATACTCTGCCCCCACTAGCCCTCCCCTTCCCAGGACATCTGTGGACCTGGATCAGAACTGTACCGGGCCGTCTGATAACATCAAGGACAATGGCTGAGGAGTAGCTCTGGGGCAAAGTTCACAGACTTACCGCTCACACACACACATTTACTGATAACCACACCTCCCTCACTTCAACGCCTTCCCCGGCTCCCCTCTTATCAGCGCCCCCAACACAGTCTCCGGGTTTGAGCGCCACGAAGGCCGCGGCCCTCACTTGGATGCACCGTGCCAGGACCCCCCCCCCACATGCAAGTCTTCATGATGATGTTATGTTGCTTTGTGTGCTGAGGTGTTTTTTGCACCTTGACGCTGAGTATTTATACACAGTGTGAAGATGCCTTTTTTTCCTCCTCTATCCCAGTGTCAACAGGCGCATTATAAACATCCATGTCGCCGACGGTTCCCTGTTATATATGTATCTACATACACACATATTCACACACACATGCATACATACACATATATATACACATGCATACATACACATATAATTATAATTAGCCCATTTCTGAACATAAATATAAACAAACCCATCACCCAATAGTGTTATATCAGGCCCCTAAAGGCAGCTAAAGGCTCCTAAAGGCAGCTAAAGGCTTTTAAAGGTCGCTAAAGGCAGCTAAAGATCCCTAAAGGCCCCTTAGGCCCCTAAAGGTTCCTAAAGGCAGCTAAAGGCTCCTAAAGGCTCCTAAAGGCCCCTAAAGGCAGCTAAAGGCCCCTAAAGGCTCCTAAAGGTCCCTAAAGGCCCCTAAAGGTCGCTAAAGGCCCCTAAAGGCAGCTAAAGGCCCCTAAAGGCTCCTAAAGGTCCCTAAAGGCCCCTAAAGGTCGCTAAAGGCCCCTAAAGGTCGCTAAAGGCCCCTAAAGGCAGCTAAAGGCCCTTAAAGGCTCCTAAAGGCCCCTAAAGGCAGCTAAAGGCCCCTAAAGGCAGCTAAAGGTCCCTAAAGGCCCCTAAAGGTCGCTAAAGGCCCCTAAAGGCAGCTAAAGGTCCCTAAAGGCCCCTAAAGGTCGCTAAAGGCCCGTAAAGGCAGCTAAAGGCCCCTAAAGGCAGCTAAAGGTCCCTAAAGGCCCTTAAAGGTCGCTAAAGGCCCCTAAAGGCCCCTAAAGGCAGCTAAAGACCCCTAAAGGCTCCTAAAGGCTCCTAAAGGCCCCTAAAGGCCGCTAAACCCCTTCCTCTTTGTACCTTGTGAAAATCCTGTTTTGAATGTAAATTAATGAATGAATGAATTGTCTTTATTGTAGTTATTTTACAAAACAATATGAAAAAAGTAAAATAAACATTGCTTTTGCCGAAAAGGTGTAGGTTGAAGCCGTAGCTTATACCCTTTTTATCTTGTGATCAGCTTAAATCTGAAACATTAGCATTAATCCATGAAAAACAAACAATGCATAAAGAAGACAAAAAAATAAATGAGACAAAATATAAAACTGGCGTTTCACATTCTAGAATGTTTTTGATAATATACTTTATAATTATAGTGTTTTATATTTATTTACAATATTTTCTTTAATAATTTTCTTGAACTTGTAGATAGAACTGCACATTTTTAGGTCGTTGTCACAACTATTCCATATTTCTCTTGCCTTAATTGATGTCCATCTCTTTTTAAGTTTGTTCTTACTGTCGTCATCTCAAACATGAGTTTCCTCCTCGGGTCATAGCGGGTTTCTTTTATTTGGAACAATTCCTGAATGCAGTTTGGAAGCAGTTTCTGCTGTGCTTTAAAGGCAAATAAAACAATTTTCTGCTCTACTATGTCAATTTTAGAGTATTATATTTAATAAAGAGATTATTTGTTGGTTCATAATAGTCAGATCTATTAATTATCCTTAAAGCTCTTTTCTGTAATAAGAAAAGAGGGTTCGTATTTGTTTTATAGGTGTTACCCCAAACCTCCACACAATAAGTCTTTTTTCATTTTCGTCATTTTAGATTTTACACTATTTATATGTGATTTCCAGCAAAGTTTATTATTTATGGTAAAATGTTTGGTGCTCCCAGGACGGAGCCCTGGGGAACACCAGAGTCATGGTGATGATGTGTGTTTTCCAGCCCAGATTGGGTGTGTTTTGTGTGTTTTCAACCCCAGAGTGGGTGTGATAATGATGTGTGTTTTCCAGCCCAGAGTGGGTGTGTTCCCACTCCGCCCGGCTGCGTTTCCACTTCCTGTCCTGCCTGTGTGGGGGGCGGCGCTGCCTGCGACCCTCGAACCAGCAACTGCAGTGAGTTTCCAGCAGGTGGTTTCATCTCTGAGGCCCCGTTTACACGTAGCAAAAACAGTGGTGTTTTCATGCGTTTTGGCCGTTCGTTTACACAAAAACGAAGCTCAAAGTCACAAAAACGATCATTTCTGAAAGTGGAGATTTTTAAAAACTCCATCTTCACGTTTGCTTGTAAACGGAGAGAAACGGACATTTAGGCTTCAGAACATCACACGAACATCACATGACAGAAACGTCACCAGCATCATGAGTGCGACCTGTGTTTACAATTTGTTTGGCCACCGTCAATATTTTCTTGTATTTTACCTGTTTTATATTCTAAAGTCGCACTTAAAAGTAACTCCAATTCTCTGTCACTCCAAATGAAAGACTCTCGTTCATCTTGGAAGTAACTGGCAGTTACACGTATCATTTGTTGACGTTTTTTTCCGGGATTCTGATTGGCTAGCATGACTTTATGCTTCTTGTTACACTGCCCCCTGTAGGTTTGGCTGCTCATAGCACTTTAACAGCGCATTTATGCAGATTTGTGTAAATTATGGTATTTTTCAAAACGTAGAGGGGGAAATATCCATTTTTGTAAATACCTATGTGGAAACGTGGCCTGAATCTCTGAAACCCCGTCTCTACATCCTCTTGTGCAGGGGGTCCTCCAACTTCAAAAGAAATAAAGGCAATTTTAACCAAAATAATTTGTGAGAGTTAAAAAAAAAGAAAGAAAAGAAAGAAAATGAAAAACAACTTTTAATTTCTTTTTTTGGTGAAGAAAAAAATAGAAAGAAATATGATAAAACTAACCGTAATTTTGTGAAGAAAAAAAAGAAAGAAAGAAGAAAAAGTCTTTAATTTGTTTTTTGTGATTGAGAAATCTCCATTAACAGGCGATAATAATCTAATTAGTCTACAACTCTACATAAATGATTCCCATGACGTGAGTCATGTTTCTAATGTCAACTTTAGAGCGGAAAACGAGCTAGCTAGCCGTTTAAGAAAAGAAAATTCATTGCTAAATTGACTTGGCTATTTCATATTTAACGCTAGTTAGACCTGATGGATAACTTAGTGACAATAACGAAGCCTAAAGCTGGAGATTGTAACGTTACAGCTCGGCCTAACGTTACTCCTTCCACGTCTGACGAGGCCAAAGTTTCATCAACCATAAACACATGTAGCTAATAATCCAGTCAGGAATTGGTTAAGGTGATATAAGCAGAATAAAACACATTCAAAAGTTATTATAAGCCAGGCTTAAAACTGGACACATTAAAAACAAGGGAAAAAATAAGAATTCCAAGCGGGGGTCCCTGCTCTGTTTCTCTCTCATCTTTTTCTCTCATTTCTCAAATATGGAGGATTTTTAGTGCCAAAATTAAATAAATAAATACATAATTAATAAATTAAAATTGGAATTAAATATGTCATTTATTAATTAAAATACAATTCATTTTAAGTAAAAAATATATATATTTAATTATTTATTTATTTAATGAATTAATGACACATTTAATTAATGATTTCGTGTTGCATGTGAATCATGAAATGTCAAACTGTCAGTTTAACTCGTCAAACTGAAATAATTAATTAAACACAGATGGGGTGGGGAGGATCCGGCCGGAATAACGTGATCCTTCCACGCGCTACGTGTCCTCACCCTGCCTGGTGAAAAGAAGCAGCCTGCTCACTCCTCAGGTTAAGGAGGAGACCTGAGCTCAGTGCAGGGCCCTCCCGGGGTTGGTAGAGGATGGCAATGCCCAGGACTGTTAGGTAGGAGCACTGGGTGATAAAATGGGGAAAAAACCGGGATTAAAAAAAAAAAAAAAAAAAAAAATGAATTGTATTTTAATTAATGAATTACATATTTCATTCCCATTTTAATTAATTAATAACACATTTAATTAATGAATGACACATTTAATTAATTATATATTTAATTCCCATTTTAATTAATTAATGACACATTTACTTAATTAATTCATGATGTATTTAATTTTGGCACTAAAAATCCTCCATAAAAAAAAAGGGAAAAAATAAGAATTCCAAGCGGGGGCCTCTGCTCTGTTTTTCTCTCATCCAAGGGCTGAAAAAGGTTGAAGAACCCTGCTCTCGTGTAAATGAACCGGTAGAAACGTGTGGAGGTTCTGACCCTAACCCTCCATCTTCCAGCTCGCTGCGAGCCCATCAGCCTGGAGCTGTGCATGAACCTGCCCTACAACCTGACCAGCTTCCCCAACTTCCTGGGCCACCAGTCCCAGCGGGAGAGCTCCGTGTCCTGGGAGGCCTCGCTGTTCCCGGCGCTGGTCCAGACCGGCTGCTACCAGTACCTCATGTTCTACGCCTGCACCCTGCTGGTGCCGCGCTGCGACCCGCTCAGCATGGCCAAGGTGCCGCCCTGCAGGTAGGGTTTAGTTTAGTTTATTTGCACATAAAAATATACAACAGTTATTAAAAACTACAGATGAACAGTATGTAGAAAAAAAAAGGAAATAAAAAAAAGAAATACAATATAACAGAAAACGTGCGGGAGGAACCAAAAAAACCCATAAGGGCTAGTAAAAATGTTGCGATTTGTTTTTTGAAAGTATTTGTACTTGAGCATTCTCTAATATGGTGTGGTAAGATGTTCCAATAAAGAGGAACGTCTGAATCTAGTTGAAAATTGGGAAAAAGTAGTCCCGAAAAAGGTGGGATGGAGATCGTTTGCAGACCTAGAATTGAAGTGATGAATTTGGGAGTTGAATTGAAATAAAGAATGAAAACAGGTTGGAAGTAGCTTGTGAATGGATTGATAGAAAAAAGACAAATCTGAAAAACATTTACAGCAAAAATAGGGAGAATACTTAGGGATTGGAACAATGGGGTGGATCTAGTAAGTCTATTGGAAAATGTCATCATTTTGATAAAACGTTTTTTGGGTTAGGGTTAGGGCAGGGGTTGGCAACCCAAAATGTTGAAAGAGCCATATTGGACCAAAAACACAAAAAACAAATATGTCTGGAGCCACAAAAAATGAAAAGTTTTGTATAAGCCTTAGAATGAAGGCAACACATGCTGCATGTATAGTTATAACCGGGGGAAGATTTTATTTTCATTATGCACTTCGAGAAAAAAGTCGAAATGTCGAGAAAAAAGTTGAAATGCCGAGATTAATGTTGAAGTACAATCTTGAGAAAAAAAGTCGAAATGTCGAGAAAAAAAGTCAAAATTTCGAGAAAAAAGTCGATATGTCTAGATTAATGTTGAAGTACAATCTCGAGAAAAAAGTCGAAATGTCGAGAAAAAAGTCGAAATGTCGAGAAAAAAGTCGAAATGTTGAGAAAAAAGTCGAAATTTCGAGAAAAAAGCAGAAATGTCGAGATTAAAAAGGAAAGGAAAAAGGAAGAAAAAAAAGAGAAAAAAAGGAAAAAAAGAAGAAAAAATAAAAAAAGAAGGGCGGCTCAAGTTGCCGACCCCGGGTTAGGGTTCGGGTTGGGACTCCTGGCAGGAACCAGCCGGAGCTGAACCCTCGTCCTCTCCCTTGTTCTGTCGCAGGTCGCTGTGTCGGAACGCCAAGGAGAAGTGTGAGTCGGTGCTTGGCATCGTGGGACTGCAGTGGCCGGAGGACTCGGACTGCACTCAGTTCCCGGAGGAGGGCAGCAACACCACCTGCCTGCTGCCAGAGGACGGCGTCGACGGTACAGACCGTAGTACCAGTGAGGTACAGAGTACCGTATCGGCCCGGATATAAGACGACCCTAAATATAAGACGACCCTGATTATTAGACGACCCTGATTATAAGATGACCCTCTTTTTCAAGACTCAAGTTTGAAAAATGACTTTTTAAACACCAAATTAAATTTTTATACATTAAATAATTACAGTACATCTGAAACAAATGATTCTAACAATATATTGGAGAGAAAAAGCATGTTATTTTGCCTCATTCAAATCATCATCTTGAAGTTTGCATCATAACTTCTCCTCAGCTGCCGGTTAACCTGACGAACTTCCACCCACTTTTCTCCAGATTGGAGAGACTACGTTTCTCCATGTTCTCTTCTCTTATTTTCTTCTCTTTTCTCTCTTACCGCTATTTTTTATTTTTATTTTTCGTGACAGCGGTTGGCTTTGGCCTGGGGAGTTAAGTTCAGCATTTAAAGATATCTGGCGCCATCTAGCGTTGTGATGGGTATAATGTCTAGACCCCGAATGGAAGACGACCTCCACTTTTTCAGTCTTATTTCAATCTTATATTCGGGCCGATACGGTACATTCATCCCGATGACCATGAGATACTGACTGATGCTCATTGTGATGCGTTGCCGTGGCAACAGAGTGCTCCCCCAGTCACTTCAAGTGTCGCTCGGGACGCTGCGTCCTGGCGACCAAGCGCTGCGACGGACACCTGGACTGCGACGACCACAGCGACGAGGACAACTGCGGTGAGGAGACGCCGCCGTTCCTGGAGACGCGTAACCACGGAAACATGCAGACCTCAGCTGTTCTGGTGTAACCACGGAAACATGCTGACGTCAGCGTTTCTGCTGTTCCTCCGCCAGGCTGCTCTGAGCGCGCTCTGTGGGAGTGTCCCGGCAGCAAGGTGTGCATCAAGTCCAGCATGATCTGCGACGGATTCCCAGACTGCCCTCTGCTGGTGGACGAGGCCAACTGCTGTGAGCATCAGAGTCTTGTTTGTGTTGTATGTGTTTTTCATGAATTATGGGTAAAACATAATTCCAGGTGTTTTGTCAGTGGTTGATTTGATTGATTGAAATTCTTTATTCAGTCACATCACACTACAAGCATTATCAACACAAACATTATCGAAATAATAGTTATATTAATGCCTGTCCTACATACATACAAACAAACAATAGCAAAACTAAACCAGAAAAGGACGGGCCAATAAGGTTTACATATATAGTAGTAAAGACATTTTTTTTAAAAATAAATATCAGAGAAGACATTAACATTAACTTTCAAAAATTGCTCTACAAATCTTTTTTTTGTAAACAGAAAATGAGCTGCACATTGGTAAATCTAGGTTAGCGTCATTCCATAGTTTAACTCCCACAACAGATATAAATCCCCTTTTAGTCTCTTTTCTAGCTTTTTGTACAACAAATTTACAAACATCACGCTAATTATATTTTGACTCAGGTATGGGGGAAAACCGTTGTGCACAGACAGGGAGTAACTTTAATTTAGCTTTATACATTATTTGCATTATTTTATAATAAACCAAATCATTAAATTTCATAACATGGGATTTTATAAACAATGGATTTGTATGTTCATAGTTTCCCACCCTATTACGTAATGCCAATACGTATGGTTCGTTTTTGTAAGAGGACTATAGCATTTACTGTTGTCTTATACGTGGAGCCCCAAACTCCCACACAATACCATATATAAGGTAGTATTAGTGAACAATAAATTAAGTGTAGTGCTTTATGATTTAATATATTTCTGGACTTATACAGGATTGCTATCGACTTTGCAATCTTTCCTTTTATGTATCTAATATTTTGTTTCCATGTCAATTTACAATCAATAACAACCCCTAAGAATGTTATATCAGATAGGGGGAGGTGAACCTGTGACGGTCATTAACGCTGTTAATTAATGTTGCTTAGCGGTGTGCAGGGACAACGAAGTGGCCTGTAACAACCACCAGTGCGTCCACCGGACTCTGTGGTGCGACGGGAGGAAGCACTGCTCCGACAGCTCCGACGAGTGGAACTGCGGTACCAACACAACCACATTCCCAAACACGCTTCTACACAATCATCTACATCACGGGTCTTCAACCAGGGGTCCGCGACCCCTAGGGGGGCCACGGAGGTACTGCAGGGGGTCCTCCAACTTAAAAAGAAATAAAGGCAATTTTAACCAAAATAATTTGTGAGAGTTAAAAAAAAATATATATATAAAAATAATGTTTAATTTATTTTTGGGTGAAGAAAAAATAGAAAGAAAGAAGAAAAAAAATAACTGTAATTTTTGAAGACCCCTGATTTACCACTTTGTAATGTTTCCTTCTTGCAACACTTAAAAAGATGCTCTGGCACTGATGATGGCAGGTTATCAGGAGTTTGAGGGGCTTCTATTGAGGTTTCTAATGTGAGACGAGTCCAGAGATGTCGTCTCTGGACTCGGAGGCATCAGACTGCTCCTCGTCTCTAAAACACTGTCTGCGTTTTCCTTTTGTTTGGTCTCGAGCACATGCAGACTATTTCTTCCAAAGAACCTCTGTAATACTGGAATTATAAATGAGTGTCATCTGCATATAAACTGAAATGTGCATTAATTAGCAGATCAGAATCAGAATCAGCTTTATTGGCCAAGTTTGAACATTGCCCGACAAGGAATTTGACTCGGTTATTTCGCTCACTGTACCCAGATTTAAAAAATAGCAAACAGTAAATAAACAAATGTGGCACTTATTAACATATATACAATTAAAAAACTGAAAGGTGCAGCAGTATGAGGTAGACATGATTATTATTGGAAGGTGCATTGTTACAGCATATGATAGTGTTATTATAATTACTGTGATTATTGTTATTGTTATTGCACAGTGATTGATTTCTCTGAGACTCTATTAGTTGTGAGAGTTCATCAGAGCAACAGCTTGGGGGAAGAAACTGATGACGCTGAGTGGGAGCATTTAGAGTTAATAACAAAAATAAGTTCTTGTTTGGAAAACCCTGAAGTTTTCAAAACCGGCCAAAGTTTTTGGGAGAGAGAGAGAGATATTCACAGCATCTTTTTCCTGGAATGTTGTATCCATGATGGTGACTGGTTGTTATTGATCTGCAGTTTCTCTGTCGGAGCGATCGGTGCTGACGGTGTTCAGGACGGCAGCCGAGTATCAGGTCTGTGCAGACGAGTGGAACCACGAGCTGAGCAGACTGACCTGCGAGCAGCTGGGACTAGGGTAAGGTTAGTAACACTCGCAGTTACACTAACCGTCCTGCAGGGGGGGGGGGGGGACTAGGGTAAGGTTAGTAGTTATGGATAAGCCCTGAATGCAGGCATTGTAGCGTAGAATTGTCAAATTGGTTTGATTCACCGCACGAATCGGCACAGATTACTTTTGTAATACTGTATTTGACCCAGTCTTTGTATGTTTTGACTGTATAGAAACGTAATTCTCCTCAGTTGTGAGACCTGGAAACAGGCATTGTGACGTAGAATTGTCAAATTGGTTTAATTCACCGTACGAATTGTTACAGATTACTTTTGTACGGAAGAGTATTAGGGCCAGGCAGGAAAAAATAATAATAATATTTTAGAGGAGGAAGATTTTTTTTTCATTATGCACTTCGAGAAAAAAGTTGAAATGTCGAGAAAAAAGTCGAAATGTTGAGATTAATGTTGAAATACAAATTCGAGAAAAAAGTCAAAATTTCGTGAATAAAGTTGAAATGTTGAGAAAAAAGGCGAAATTTTGACTTTATTCACCAAATTTGGACTTTATTCTTGACATTTCGACTTTTTTCTCAACATTTCGACTTTTTCCTCGAAATTGTATTTCAACATTATTCTCAACATTTCGACTTTTTTCTCGAAGTGCACAATAAAAAAAAATCTTCCCTTCTCAAATATTTTCTCTACTTCATGGCCCTAATACTCTTCCGTACTTTTGTAATCCTGTATTTGACCCGGTCTTTGCACGTTTTGACCGTATAGAAACGTAATTCTTGCCATTGCACTGCAAAAACTCAAGAATATTTGTCTTATTTCTAGTTAAAATGTCTCATTTTTAGTAAAAAAAAATCTCATTACACTTAAAACAAGACTCATCACTGGAAAAAAAAACAACAGTTTTCACCTGTTTCAAGTAGATTTTCACTTAAAATAAGTAGAAAATCTGCCAGTGGAACAAGATTGTTTTGCTTGTAATGAGAAGATAAATTTTGTCCCACTGGCAGATTTTTCTACTTATTTCAAGTGAAAATTTACTTGAAAAAGGTGAACATTGTCAAATAACAAGTTATTTTTCTGGTAATGACTCTTGTTTTAAGTGTAATGAGATTTTTTGACTAAAAATGAGACATTTTAACTAGAAATAAGACAAATATTCCTGGTAAGATTTTGAGTTTTTGCAGTGTGTAAGAATTTGATGTACCTGCTGGACTGTACTGCCCCTACTTTTTAACAACTGGTGCTTTTTATTATTTAACCTCTTTTCATATCATTTTATTACATTTTATTTGTTATTTATGTTTTAATTGTGTCTTGTCGCTTTTAATGTCGATGTAAAGCACGTTGAATTACCTTGTGTTGAATTGTGCTCTACAAATAAACTTGCCTTGCTTTGATGGACAGTCAGCTCAGCCAATCACTAGCCGCTATCACTTCCTCATCAGTAACCGCTGGCTGCTCATTGGCTGTTTAGTCTGTGGCTCCGCCTCCATCGCTGACTCAGCTCCGTGGTGTTTCCATGTGTTTCCTCTGCAGGGTTCCTGCCTCCGTTTCCATGGTACCAGACCAGCCCGGTCCAGGCCGTCGCCGTTGGTTACACGTCCATCCCGAATGGAACCTGAGAAACGGTTCTGCCCTGCAGGCCCGGCTGGAGAAGAGAAGGTAGGGGTCGGGGGGACCGGGTCAGAACCAGGACCAGGACCTGGACCTGGACCCAGACAGAGCTCCAGACTGTCCAGAAGCTTTAATATTTATCTATTTATTTATGATGCACCAAAATGAAAATTTGTAGCCGAAACTGAAAATAATAATAAACACTTGGCCGAATACCGAATAACATACCAAACAATGGTTCTTCGCAGTTTTTCCATTTATTTTGCCAAATTTTTCACCATTGCATATATCAAATAAATGTGCTTTAGACATGCTTTTCAAAGAAAAACATCTTTTACAAAATTACAAGGTAGAAATATTTTTTTTAACATGAACAACTGAACATTTTTTAATTTCCCAGCATTTTTAAATATTCCAGCAGACATTATACCAACAAGGCACAATAACTTAAAATAAATAAATTAGCAAAATAAATTTTTTGGCCATCTTTGAGCTTACATTAGGCCTATAACTGACTGCTGAAAAATTGTAACATAGGCCTTAAAACAAAAACAAAAAATGCATTTAATGCATTAAAGTGCATTGTAAAAAAAGTGAAAAAGAAGTGGATAAAACAAAATAAAGAAAAAAGAAAATCAATCCCTTTCCCATACAAGTATTAAAATGGGAAAGGGATTGATTTTCTTTTTCTTTATTTTGTTTTATCCACTTCTTTTGCGTCATCTAAACACGCCGTTATTAATTGTTCGTTTTTTTTCCCCACTTATTCCACCGAACACCGAAAGTGTTTTTTTTGCTATTTTCGGCCGAACAATTTCGGTTACCGAACATTTGGTGCATCACTATTTATTTATTTATTGTAGATCCCCATTAGTCACTGCCTCAGCAGCGACTATTCTCCCTGGGGTCAATTAAAAATTACAATGCAATTAAAAAATACACAAAAAAAACTATTAAAGAACAAATATAATATATACATTCACACATCTACCAAAGGAAAAAGAAAACCAGAACTATTATCCTACATGACAAAGAATGATAAATTAAAATATAACAGACATAAAATACATACAAAAGGAAACAAAGATAAAACATATATCAATATAGTAACGATAACCTCACTCAGCACACTAATTTGATTAAACCAAAAAAGTATAAAGAAACTCAAACATTCATAACTCCTAACAGATTACAATTAAGTGAAAAAAACATTAGTCACATTCTACAACAACCTCTTTCTGCATTACAGCTCTTCTAAGTATTTTCTTAACATCAACTGTATAGGAAATTAAACCTAAATGTTGTGGAAGTCTGTTCCAGTATGTGATTATTGCCCTGCACATCACAGTGTTTTTGAAGGCATCAGTTTCAGGTTTAAGGTGAAAACACCTCTCAAGGCTCTAGTGCCAGAGTTGTGACTATCACTAGCGAGCAACAGCTGAGAAGAGAGACTAGTACGTTTACGTGACATATAAATGTTTTTCAAAAATATAATAATGCTACAAACTAGTCTCTCACCGACTCTCATCCATGACAATTGATTGTGCATTTTTTCCACGCTGTACCCAAAGAGCAATGCAGAGCTAATCTCGCAGCTCTGTTTTGGGTAAACTGGATTTTGTTTAGTTCTTGTTTAGAGGCATTTAACCAGTTTGTTGGGCAATAATAAAGACATGACAAGACAAGGGATCGTATAACTTGCTTACATAACTTGCTAATATCTGAATGTGACCCAGAACTTTTCCTCCTCAGTCACTCGTGTCCGTCCAGTCGGAGGGTCTCTCTTCTCTGCTCCACGGAAGGTAAAGCTTTTCTCGTTTTAACAACAAATTATGTTTGAAATCTCCAAGTTTTTAATGGAAGTTAATTTTGTGTCAGACTTTAAATGACAGTTTTCCATCATATAGCTGGGAGGGAATTCTTGAAAATCGTGCACTTCGTTACCAATTTTTAATATTTGGCATGTTAGTTATGGACATAAGGTTTTCAAAAACCACCGCAAACAAATTGGGACGGCCCCCTAGTGGCTGGTTTGCAGAAAATTCAAAATGAATCAATAAGCAATAAGGCCATAGAGGCAGGCATTGTAGGGGTTAAGTGAGTTTAAATATGCACAGCTGATGTTTTTTGTGTGTGTTATTTTAATAAAATCAAATTCTTTCACTGTGACTTAGTTCTGAGGTTCTGTTCATCTTAAGCCTGAACGATGGCCATAAAGCTCACCCAATGAGATTATTGATACTACAGTGATAGGGACCTGTCCAATAAACAGAAAATTGCATTCCTTGGGGTTGAAAATATGGGTCTAGAGCCCTCTGTAATCGTTCTATGTGACTTAATTCTAGAGATATGTATGAGTATATATGAGTTTTTGGGGCAAAAAATTACCTTGAAAATTAAATTTGACCTTCAACATGACCTTGAAATAGGACATTTATTTCAGAATTGAATTCCTAGCACCAAAAAGTAGAGAAAGTGACAATATACAACATTCTAGGACTAAGAAAGGCTGAGATACGACCTTTGGTCTTTTCGGCGGGAGCCATTTTGAATTTTCTGCAAACCGGCCACTAGGGGGCCGTCCCAATTTGTTTGCAGTGTTTTTTGAAAACCTTATAAATAAGTCTAATAATAGACTAATAAGTCTATAACTAACATGCCAAATATCAAAAACTTGTCACCAAGTTCACAATCTTTATGATTTTTGACATATTCCGTCCCAGCTAATAAGTGTCTTCTCTTTGTCTCTCACCTGAACCCCCCCTCCTCCGCCAGACTGCGGGCTCCGCCCCGCGGTGGGCGTGGCCCCCCACCGGAAGAGGCGGATCCTGGGGGGCCGGGTGGCCCGGAAGGGGGCGTGGCCCTGGCAGTGCTCGCTGCAGAGCGGCCACAGCGGCCACGTGTGCGGCTGCGTCCTGATTGGCCGGCGGTGGGCTCTGACGGTAGCCCACTGCTTCGAGGGGTGAGAGGGGGCGGAGCCTGGGGGGCGGGGCTCGGCCACTGATGTGTCTCTCCAGGAGGGAGGGGGCGGGGCTTGGGGTGGGGGGGGCGTATTTAAATTTTTTAATTTTTTATTTTTACTTACTTCCTTATACAGTATATATATATATTTTTTTTTATATATATATACTATATATATTTGTATATATTTTTTATTTTATTTATTATTATTTTTATTTTTTTTAATTTATTTATTTATTTTTATTAATTTTTTTTTTCATAAAAAAAAGTCGAAATGTCGAGAAAAAAGTCGAAATGTCGAAAAAAAAGTCAAAATTTCAAGAAAAAAGTCGAAATGTCGAGAAAAAAGTCAAAATTTCGAGAAAAAAATCCAAATCTCGAGAATAAAGTCGAAATGTCGAGAAAAAAGTCAAAATTTCGAGAAAAAAGTCAAATTGTCGAGAAAAAAGTCAAAATTTCGAGAAAAAAGTCCAAATGTCGAGAAAAAAGTCAAAATTTCAAGAAAAAAGTCGAAATGTCGAGAAAAAAGTCAAAATTTCGAGAAAAAAGTCCAAATGTCGAGAAAAAAGTCAAAATTTCGAGAAAAAAGTCCAAATGTCGAGAAAAAAGTCAAAATTTCGAGAAAAAAGTCCAAATGTCGAGATTAATGTTGAAGTACAATCTCGAGAATAAACACGAAATGTCGAGAAAAAAGTCAAAATTTCAAGAAAAAAGTCGAAATGTCAAGAAAAAAGTCAAAATTTCAAGAAAAAAGTCGAAATGTCGAGAAAAAAGTCAAAATTTCAAGAAAAAAGTCGAAATGTCAAGAAAAAAGTCAAAATCTCGAGAATAAAGTCGAAATGTCGAGAAAAAAGTCAAAATTTCAAGAAAAAAGTCAAATTGTCAAGAAAAAAGTCAAAATGTCGAGATTAATGTTGAAGTACAATCTCGAGAATAAAGTCGAAATGTCGAGAAAAAAATCTAAATTTCAAGAAAAAAATCGAAATGTCGAGATTAAAAAGGAAAGGAAAAAGGAAGAAAAAAAGAAGAAAATAGAAAAGGAAAAAAGGAAGGAAAAAAAAGGTCAAACATTTTTGAAAAAGCTCCAGGGAGCCACTAGGGTTGCTGATTTGTTTATTTGCTATACAAATAAACTTGCCTTGCCCCTCCTGGGAGGGGGCGGAGCTTGGCCTGGGGGGCGTGGCCTGAGCCGTGTTTCTCTCTCTCCAGGAGGGAGGGGGCGGAGCTCTGGACCGTGGTCCTGGGCCGGACCAACCTGGACCACCCCGGCCCCCACAGCCAGACCGTTAGCGTGCGGCGCGTGGTGGTTCACCCGCGCTACAACCGCGCCGTGGTGGATTACGACATCGGCGTGGTGCAGCTGGACGCCGCCGTGGACGAGACGCCCTTCGTCAGGCCCGTGTGTCTGCCGCGGCCCGGACAGCTGCCCCCCCCCGACGCCTACTGCCGGGTGACGGGCTGGGGCCACACGGGGCAGCGCAGTAAGTTCATGACCTTCATATGACCTTTATATGACCTTTAACAGTCCTGAGGGGCCACACGGGGTAGCGCAGTGGGTTCACGACCTCTAAATGACCTTTACATGACGGGCTGGGGCCACACGGGGCAGCGCAGTGAGTTCATGACCTTCATATGACCTCTATATGACCTTTAACAGCCCTGAGGGGCCACACAGGGAAGCGCAGTGAGTCACATGACCTTTACATGCCCTCTACATGACCTTCACCTGACCTTCACCTTCACATGATGAAAGGGGAAATCTGATCAGTGATCAATGTGATCACCTCTCCTGGTGTTTGTTTCAGTGCCGTTCAAGCTGCAGGAGGGCGAGGTCCGCATCATCTCTCCGTCCCAGTGCCAGTCCTACTTCGACATGAAGACCATAACTCCCAGGATGCTTTGCGCCGGATATGAAGCTGGAACGGTGGACTCCTGCATGGTAACGTGTGACGCCTGTAAACTCTGGTTGAAAACTGTTTGGTGATTGTTTTGGATCAGCAACCCGCTGCTCTTTAGCGCCGCCCTAGTGGCTCCCTGGAGCTTTTTCAAAAATGTTTGACCTTTTTTTTTCCTTTTTTTCTTCTTTTTTTTCTTTCTTCCTTTTTTCCTCTTTTTTTCTTTCTTTTTCCTTTCCTTTTTATCTCTACATTTCGAGTTTTAAAGACTTTTTTTCTTTGATTGAATTCGTTTTTTGATTGAAGTTTTTTTATTGGAAATATATTTTTTGATTGAAGCAATCTTTTTTTTTGATTGAATAATTAAGAAACAAATCTACCTCCATAGTATTTCAGACCTGCCACACATTCCTTTAAAGGTCAGATTTCTCGTTATGCAGAGAGTCATTAAAGCATTCCCTGTAAGAATTCAGAGTGTGAAGGACCAGGGAACCAGTCTAAGCTAAAACAACTCTGAATCAAGAACCATATTTCGTCAATGGAACCACGTCAAGTTTTTGTTTGTTTTTTTTGTTTGTTTGAAACTCTTTATTCAGTCACATCACACTACAAGCATTATCAACACAAACATTATCGACAAAATAGTGACTGAAAAGGCCACAGGCAGAAGCATAGTGCTTATATTAATGCCTGTCCTACATACCAAAATAAGCTATCCAGAATTCTTTCAATATAAAACAAATACAAAATATATAAAAAACAAATAAACATTAACATTTGTAGCTTTCAAAGATTGCTCTACAAATCTTTTTTTGTAAACCGAAAATGAGCTGTACATTGGTAAACCTAGGTTAGCTTCATTCCATATTTTAACTCCCACAACAGATATACATCTCCTTTTAGTCTCTTTTCTAGGTTTTTGTACAACAAATTTACAAACATCACGCAAATTATATTTTGACTCATGTATTGGGGAAAACCATTGTACACAAACAGGGAGTAACTTTAATTTAGCTTTATACATTATTTGCATTATTCTATAATAAACCAAATCATTCAATTTCATAACATGGGATTTTATAAACAATGGATTTGTATGTTCATAGTTTCCCACCCTATTAATATAGTAGTAGTAGTAGCAGCAGTAGCAGCAGTAGTAGTAGTAGTAGTATTAGCAGCAGTAGTATTAGCAGCAGTAGTAGTAGCAGCAGTAGCAGCAGTAGTAGTAGCAGTAGTAGTAGTAGCAGCAGTAGTAGTAGCAGTAGTAGCAGCAGTAGTAGTAGCAGCAGTAGCAGCAGTAGTAGTAGCAGTAGTAGTAGTAGCAGCAGTAGTAGCAGCAGTAGCAGTAGCAGCAGTAGTAGTAGCAGCAGTAGTAGTAGCAGCAGCAGTAGTAGTAGCAGCAGTAGCAGCAGTAGTAGTAGCAGCAGTAGTAGTAGCAGTAGTAGCAGCAGTAGTAGTAGTAGCAGCAGTAGCAGCAGTAGTAGTAGCAGTAGTAGTAGTAGCAGCAGTAGTAGTAGCAGTAGTAGCAGCAGTAGTAGTAGCAGCAGTAGCAGCAGTAGTAGTAGCAGTAGTAGTAGCAGCAGTAGTAGTAGCAGTAGTAGCAGCAGTAGTAGTAGCAGTAGTAGCAGCAGTAGCAGCACTAGTAGTAGCAGTGGTAGTAGTAGTAGTAGCAGTAGTAGTAGTAGTAGTAGCAGTAGCAGTATTAGTAGTAGCAGTAGCAGTAGCAGCAGTAGTAGTAGCAGCAGTAGAAGTAGTAGCAGTAGTAGCAGCAGCAGCAGTAGTAGTAGCAGCAGTAGTAGTAGCAGCAGTGGCAGCAGTAGCAGCAGTAGTAGTAGCAGTAGTAGCAGCAGCAGCAGCAGTCGAAGCAGCAGTAGTAGTAGCAGTAGTAGCAGTACTAGCAGCAGTAGTAGTAGCAGTAGTAGTAGTAGCAGTAGTAGCAGCAGCAGCAGTAGTAGTAGCAGCAGTAGTAGTAGCAGTAGTAGTAGTGGTGAGTAACACTGGTGTGTGTGTGTGTGTGTGTGTGTGTGTGTGTGTGTGTGTGTGTGTGTGTGTGTGTGTGTGTGTGTGTGTGTGTGTGCAGGGCGACAGCGGCGGCCCGCTGGTGTGTGAGGCCCAGGACGGCAGCGGACGCTGGACTCTGTTCGGCCTGACGTCGTGGGGCAGCGTCTGCTTCAGCAAAGTCCTTGGACCCGGAGTTTACAGCAACGTGACTCACTTCACCCCCTGGATCCAGCAGCAGGTCTACATCCACACCTACCTGACGGACTGACGCTAGCGCAGGAAGTGAGGTTGCCGTCAGCCCGACACACCTTCAGCTCCTCTACCTGTGCCTATATCTATGTGGAGAGTCTTCACCTGCAACCTGCTGTACAGGCAGCGGGCCGCTAACAAGCTAGTAGACGAGTAGAGCTCACATAAAACACAGAACCAGAGATCTAGGTTCATCAGCGCTGGCTTTTGTGTTCCCTAACTGGCGCAAATAGAAACCAGTACCATTTAACCACCAGATAAGTGCCAGATAAACCATTAAACCACCAGTTAGTACCAGATAAACCATTAAACCACCGGTTACTACCAGATAAACCATTAAACCACCGGTTACTACCAGATAAACCATTAAACCACCGCTTAGTACCAGATAAACCATTTAACCACCGGTTACTACCAGATAAACCATTAAACCACCGCTTAGTACCAGATAAACCATTTAACCACCGGCTAGTACCAGATAAACCCTTAAACCACTGTTTGGTACCAGATAAACCATTAAACCACCAGTTACTACCAGATAAACCATTAAACCACGAGTTAGTACCAGATAAACCATTAAACCACGAGTTAGTACCAGATAAACCATTAAACCACCAGATAAACCATTAAACCACTGGTTTGTACTGGATTTGTGCTGAAATTCTGTTTATCTGGTTGCCAGATTAAAGGATTAGACCTTTACTTCGGATCGTTAACTTGGTGGTTTGATGTCAGTTTGGGTTTTATTTGCTTCCTCAGAGATGAAAACTCCCCAACTAAACTCAGAGATTTCCACAGAAATGTTTTTGAACAGAAACACGTTAGACGTAAAAGTTTAGTGACAGAACAAAGTTTCTTCACCCTCAGACAGTTTTAG
The DNA here is from genome assembly GCF_033807715.1 of Cololabis saira. Taxonomy (NCBI): domain Eukaryota; kingdom Metazoa; phylum Chordata; class Actinopteri; order Beloniformes; family Belonidae; genus Cololabis; species Cololabis saira. The sequence continues at coordinate 11,299,710 of NC_084606.1, read as the reverse complement.
TCGTCATGAAAACAGGAAAACATCCTGGAAAACGTCCTCAAAATGAGCTGCTGTTCGTCGGTTGATCAATTGTTATCGGTTTAGTTCTGATCAGTTTATTTTGATCAGTCTTCACTCATGGAGGGAACCAGGATCGGTTCTGGGTTTTGATGGAGGTTTGTGGATCAGAACTTTAGATCCAAGTTGACTTAAATAAACTAGAAAAACAGATTCAGCTGAACTCGTTGGACGGCAGGAAAAACATCTTGTGTCAGAGATTAACTTGTATTTCTGATTTTTAGACTTTCATTCTGGCATTGACACTGGAAAATTCACAAACCTGCAAACGTATTAAAAGAAATCAGAAATTACAAAAACTGACATAATTTCACAAATGGGCAAGAACTAAACTTAAACTGAGATTATAGAAACCGTTGTCCACTCCGTTGTATGGAAGAGTATTAGGGCCGTGCAGGAGAAAAAATATTTGAGAGGGAAAGATTTTTTTTTATTGTGCACTTCAAGAAAAAAGTCGTAATGTGGAGAAAAAAGTCGAAATGTCGAGATTAATGTTGAAATACAATTTCAAGAATAAAGTGGAAATTTGGCCTTTTTTCTCAACATTTCAACTTTTTTCTCCACATTTCGACTTTTTTCTCGAGATTTCAACTTTATTTATGAAATTTTGCCTTTTTTTCTCAATATTTCGCCTTTTTTGTCGAAATAGTACTTCTACATTAATCTCGTCATTTCAACTTTTTTCTCGACATTTCGACTTTTTTCTCGACATTTCGACTTTTTTCTCGAAATTGTACATCAACATTAGTCTCGACATTTCGACTTTTATCTCGAAACTTCGCCTTTTTTCTCAACATTTCAACTTATTCATGAAATTTTGACTTTTTTCTCAAAATTTTGACTTTTTTCTTCGAAGTGCATAATGAAAAAAAAATCTTCCTCCTCTAAAATATAGTTTTTATTTTTCTCCTGCCTGGCTCTAACACTCTTCCGTAGGGGTGGCCAGTGGGGTGGTCAGAAAATTTGTAGGGGGGGCCGTGGCCACCCTTGGCCCCCCCCTGGTGGCGCCACTGGACCAGTGAAGTCTGACAGACGGAAACATCTGGAGCCATCTTTAATCAGTGACAAGTGAGCTTTGTTGCACCCTATAATGTAATAATTTCCTGAAAATGTAATGACGCCTAAAAATGTAATAAAATTTGCACTTAACTCTTTCGAAAATGTAATAAAACCCAATTATGTAATAAAATATCCTGACTGATATTGTAATAAAATTTTTACCGATAATGTAATACCTTATTACATTATTGGAAATTTATTACATTTTTAGGTGTGTCTAATGTAATACTTGACAGATAATGTAATATATAGGCTATGTTCATTTTCAGTCCAGAGTTCTACATTTTGTGTTTTAAGAATCTAAGAATGTTATATACACTGGATTTGAAACACCAGAATGACTATTGGGTTAAATTGCAGACTTTGAGTACCATGTAATAAATTCCCAATAATGTAATAAAGTATTACATTATCGGTAAAAATGTTATTACAATATCCGTCAGGATATTTTATTAAATTATTGGTGAAGTTATTACATTATCTGGTTTTATTACATTTATTGAGTTAATTGCAACATTTATTTCATTTTCATGAAATTATTGCATTATAGGGTGCTACAAGCTTACACCAGTAACTTGCTCAAATTTTTTTATGTCCTTGGTATGTTTGAAAAAGATGCTTGAAATATTCGTGCATTAAAGAGTTATGGTGAAGTTTAATTCTCTAGGATGCAAATTAAAAGACAGAATAACAGACATGACATAAGGTAATTTACAAAAAAAATGTATTAAGATTACAAATCTTACAAGTTTAGGTAAGGGCTAAAGAGCGTTTCAGTCGTGTTTCTGCAGCAGCTCTGTTCATGAGGACGTTTTCCAGGAAAATAACAAACCGTTTCCACGACCTTCAGACGCTCAGCGCTGACCTTCCAGAAGCTGCTAGCTGCACTTAAACCGACCAGCTGAGCGCCAACTCCCACAATGCTTCACTCTCTAGTGCCTGTACTTAACCTAGCAGTAGAACAACAACCGTGTTACCTGTACGATGTTGTACTGTACACCTGTGTGTGTGTTTATGTGTGTTTATGTGTGTGTGCGTGTGAGGAAGAGGAGTTTGTTTGCTTCTCAGGACACACTGGAAGTTTATCAGATCACCTTCGGTCACCGGTTTACCGCTTCGATGACGAGTGATCCGGTCGTGAAAATGTTTATCTCTAACGTCCAGAACAGGCCCAAACCAACACCCTTGTTGAGCCGCATTTTGTAATAAACGACCAAAATGTAATAGCTTTTTCATTTCATTTTGTAATAAAGACGCATTTTGTAATAAACTGCACCATTTTGTAATACATTTTGTTATTGCATTTTGAGAAGATTATTATAAAATGCACTTGCAACATTTTTATTTTCTAGGAAATGTAATAACATGGTGCATTATGTAATAATACCTATTATTGTTGTTTGTTTAACAATGAATTTATACAAGAGTGACTTTTGTTGTTTTGTATGCAATTTCCCTTAGAGCTATGTAGCCCAATAAATCTATGTATAATACTCAAATATAACTTTAGTTGCCTATTTGAAATTTGGAATTATATAGGCCAATAACAAACAAATATGCTTTAGAATTGTTATTACATAATGCACCATGTTATTACATTTTCTAGAGAATAAAAAAGTTGCAAGTGCATTTTGTAATAATCTTCTCAAAATGTAATAACATATTACATAATGCGGCAAAATTTATTACAAAATGCGTTGGGGTAGTTTATTACAAAATGCGGCTTTATTACAAAATGCAATGACAAAGTTATTACATTTTGGACGTTTATTACAAAATGCACTGTTATTACAAAATGCGGCTCAACACCCTTCCACCGCTGCACTTCACCAACGGAACAAGAAAATATGTAAGGGATAATGCCCGACGAGGTGTACATTATCATAAATATATGGACGTGGGGGCGTGAGCCGGTTTGCCTCCGCGAAGTATATTTCTGATAATGTACACCTGGAAGGGCATTATCCCGCTTATACCACAGTCACTTACCAAAAAACATAAATATTAAATCAGTTATTCATGATTTAATGTGTTTTTAGTTGAAATCATTAGTTTTATAACAAGCCACAGCTGAGCGGCTGAGTGGACTATTTAATCTCTCGTCTGCAGCCGTTGGAACCTGGTAGTTTTTAACAGTAACACCTGAGGGTCTGACTAATACCTGGAACAATCACTACCGTAGGTCCTTATGCAATGGACACAGTGTTGATTCTCCAGTAACTAGGACGGACCTGAGATACGACTTAACAACGGGAGATATTCTAGTCCGCTCAGCTCCACTCGGCTATGCTACAGTAACAAACAGGAAATATATTTGTTTCAAAGAATCAAAGTTCACAGAGAGTTTCCTAAATCGTTTTATTAAGCTACAAATATTATCAATCATTAAAAAAAAATAAACGTTTCACCAAATAAATTAAAAGAAATTACAAAATCCCTCATGTGGCCGTCCTGCGGTAGCCGGCTCTTCTTCTGTGAATCTCCGTTGCCGTGGTTACCACCTGGCAGTTGATCCAGCGCAATGATATTAAAGTTATCAGGCAATTTGACCAAACTTGTTTTCTAGTAGTGTAGGTTAAAAGTGATAACCTCCACCTGCCAGCCAATCAGAATCGAGTATTCACACAGACCGTGGTATAATCATCAATAAAGCACGTGCTCAAAGGTTATTGTCAGCCGACAGGGGTGCAAAACTTAATACCTTCTTCAAACTCGATATTGCTTTTTTGTGTTAAAACTTAATAAACATCATCTGGTCATAGTAGGTCTGACTGAGAGAACAAGATACAGTTGCTCCTCTAAGACCCTGCTGATGTCGTTCCCTCATGGCATTAGGAGGACTGGAGGTCTGCCCGGTTGCTGGTTCTGATTATCGTCTACGTTTTAGCTGGTTAGATCAGGGGTCTTCAACTGGGGGTCTGCAGGGGTCCTCCAACTTAAAAAGAAATAAAGGCAATTTTAACCAAAATAATTTGTGAGAGTTAAAAAAAATAAAAAAATAATAATAATATATAGGCTATATATATATATATATATATATATATATATATATATATATATATATATATATATATATATATATATATATATATATATACACCGGTGTATATATATATATATATATATATATATATGATTGAGAAAACTCCATTAACAGGCGATAATAATCTACTTTTGACAATAACTATTTAGTCTACAACCCTACATAAATGATTCCCATGACGTGAGTCATGTGACTAATGTCAACTTTAGAGCGGAAAAACGAGCTAGCTAAGAAAAGAAAATTAATTGCTAAATTGACTTGGCTATTTCATATTTAAAGCTAGTTAGACCTGAAGGATAAATTTGTGACAATAACGAAGCCTAAAACTGGAGATTGTAACGTTACAGCTCGGCCTAACGTTACTCCTTCCACGTCTGACGAGACCAAAGTTTCATCAACCATAAACACATGTAGCTAATAACCCAGGCAGGAATTGGCTAATAAGGTGATATAAGCAGAATAAAACATTAAAAAGTCAGGCTTAAAACTTGACACATTAAAAAAAGGGAAAAAATAATAATTCCAAGCGGGGGTCCCTGCTCTGTTTTTCTCTCATCTAAGGGGCTAAAGAAGGTTGAAGACCCCTGATTTAGATCCTCTGGTGGCAGAGAGACGCGAGTTAGGATCGTCTGAGTTTCACTAAAACTCTAGTTTTTATTCTGATTGTGAATAAATTAAAAGGCAGCGGAGAAGGTTCCAGGGTCCAGACAGATTCTGACCGTGTGATTACAGTCTAACTTCAAAGCTTTTTCATGAAAATATCTCCCGCTTAATTTCATCGCCAACGTCATGAGCTGAGCTGTAGTTTTAGTTCTAGTTCTTTTTAGTTTTAGTTTAAACTCGCCGACACAAGCAGTTAACTGCCAACATAGCGCCAGCTAGCATACGAAGCACAAACGCAGCACACGGACGTTAGACGGCGTTTTCAAAGTCTTTCACAGCATCAAGACGCTGGACTCTGATTGGCAGTTTGGTCCTCAGATTTCCTGTTTTTCCTCCAAACACATCAGATCATATTTATTGATCTGATTTATTTATGTTGGTGGCTTGAAACGGCTTTTTATTACAGTTCACACTAGAACACTCATCGGAGCGCTGGTGGAAACCTGGAACAGACTAAAGTAACCGACGTCTGGAGCAGGACTGCGATTTCTGGAACCAAAGTGTTCCAGGGTTTCGATTTTACAGCAAAAAAAGTATTTAGAACCATAATCCAAGATCTGAGAACCATAATCCAAGATCTGAGAACCATAATCCAAGATCTGAGAACCATAATCCAAGATCTGAGAACCATAATCCAAGATCTGAGAACCAAAATCCAAGATCTGAGAACCAAAATCCAAATCTTAGAACCAAATCCCCAAATTTTGATTCCCAGGTTTGGGGTTTTGATTTGCTGTAGGTCACATTTGGGGTTGAATTGATGGTTTTTGCCAAAATTAAACATGACTAGCTTAAAAACTTTAGGTTTACATGAAGCCAGATGACTGGGGGAGACAATTAACAAATTAAAGTCCGAAAAATATGTAATGACAGTAACAGCGCCTCCTGCTGTCAGTGGATGCCCAGGTTAAATCCCAGATCAGTGGTTCAGAAGCTAAAGTTAGCTATCCTGAGGTGATACACGGGTGAAACTGGGTTCCTGGTAGAACTGGACTCGTCTCGGCCGAAGTCCTGATAAACTGCAGTGTGTCGACGTCCCACCGACGTCCAGAACATTCCAAGTAGCTGCTGCTGTTCTCTGTCTTTGGTTTTTTAAGAGTATTTTTCTACAGCTTTTTGTATGTCACGCTTCTTTCAGGGCTGTTTAGTGTGAGAATTGTTTATTCCTGGTTTGGTGTTATCGCTCTGTTACCACGGCGACGACTGTAGCTTCTGATGTTTTGTGTAAACAGTGAATATTTTGTTTGTATCATGTATCACACCAATAAAGCTGTACACAACCTGCCCTGAGGGCTCTTGTCTTTCCGGCCTAATTAGGGCCCGAGCACTGACAGTGCGAAGGCCTTATTGTATCTGTAGGAATTGTTTTTATTTTTATTTTTATTTTTCCGACGAAATGAGGGCCTTTTGCCCCCCTAAACGTGCCTAAACGTGGTATGTGAAAGAGGCTTAAGGCTGAAGGCTCTACAAAATAAGAGGAACATCGTTGAAAGGAAAACTGATCTCTGGAGAGTCACTCATGTTCTGTCGCTCTGAATTTCCACTTCCTCTTCTCCAAAGCTAAGTCTAAATTTATTGTGGAAATGTACTGACAGTTCATAAACTTAAAATTGTACATCGTCTGCACTGGTCTAAAGTAAAACTCTCTAAGATCAATGCTGACATAGACCCCACTTGTGATAGGTGCGGGCGAGATCCAGCCACTCTCCTACACATGTTCTGGACATGTCCAAAGATTTGCGCTTTCTGGCAGCCCATCTTTAAAGGAGCTGTATGTAAGAGCAATAATAAAACGAATCATAAAATGACCCCGATATGTCAACAGACATTTAAAAATCATGTTCATTTCAAATACTTATGTCACTGACAACAGCACTCAAGCCAGGATATTCCAGTTTAAAAAGAGGAGTTGCAGCCCTCAACTGATGTTTATGTTGTCATTTTTTGTTTTGGCCTGAAGCTCCACCCTCCACCTATCTCCCAATCACCAAGTCAGTATTGTTTCTGAAGCTCCACCCTCCACCAATCTCCCAATCACCAAGTCAGTATTGTTTCTGAAGCTCCACCCTCCACCTATCTCCCAATCACCAAGTCAGTATTGTTTCGGCATCCGGGTTGCCAGCTCGGCTCTAATTATGGCAGCCATGGCAGCCTACGTTCCTGCTGCATTCTGCAGCCTACCTGGCAACCTCTGGTCGGGGGGAGGAGGGGGAGGGTACACGCCGCTCAACAATAGTTTGAAAGTGACTGCAGTACCAGTTTTGGCCATTTCTTACAGACGGCTCCTTTAAGACCTTTTCTAAGATCTTTGCGAAAAGGCTTGCACCGTCTCCATTCATTGCACTTTTTGGTGCAACTCAGTTAGACTCCCATCTAGAGATGTGGGGAAGAATAATGGTGGCATTCTGCTTTCTCCTAGCTAGGAGACTGATATTGAAATGGAAAGACTCAGCACCTCCAACATACAGTCATTGGGTTCGGCAAATCCTGTACCATATCAAGTTGGAAAAGATCAGATACACAATCAGGGGGTCTACTAGGAAATTTTATAACATATGGCATAATGTTTGTTGAAAATGTGGACGCAGACAATATAGTACTGTAAGCCTCTGTTACTGTCCTCAGTCATCTTTACTATTGTATCTCTTTTTTGTTATATCTGGCTATATGAGCTCTGAATATTGAACTATGTATTTCATACGATTCTTGAATACATCTGGTGATGCGTTTTTCTTGGACACATCATCAGTGAAAGTACCTGGGATCCCCGGGGGTTTCGGGTCTTTCAACTTCAGACTTTCAACCCACCCCCCCACCTCAATCGGTAGGCTCTGAACTCTGTATGTCTGGTATTTGTGGGGGGTCGATGGGATTCACGATTTGTTTGTTTTCTTCTTGTCGAATTTATGGTCAATTGTAAACTATAACTTAAATAAAAATACCTTGATCAAAAAAAAAGAGCCACGGCTGCCTCTGTGGTTAGATTTGGTCTTATATGCTTGAAGTTAGATTCACTTTGATGGTGTAGGTCACTTTTTTCAATGTACTTCTTTAAGGTTCATTTAGAATTTATTATGATTCCAAGATACTGAAAATTGGGAACAAACATGAGCTTTTCCTCACCAATACAAATATCAGGTTGTTTTAATGAGTGTTTGTGAATAGAACATGGCAGCTATTATATTTATGTTTGGATGTAAGTTAGTTTTTTTTTAGACAGATATATGGATTAACACAGCAATTAATTTAGATGCTTCTCAATGTTTGTTTTTCTAATGAACATAGAGAACTGTATCATCAGATTATACTTACAAGCTGAGAGATGAATAAACTGATGGGAGATCATCAATATACAGACTAAAGGAAATAGGGTCCAGTACTGATACCCTGTGATACTGGTAATCGCCGTCCACCCTGGGGCTAAGAACACCTGGGCCCCCCTCGAGCCCGGTGTGTTCCCCAGAAGAGGGACTCCTCTTCCTCTTCCTCTACCTCCTGCCAACCAGGAATCGAGAGTTCTGCCTCCCGGTAAATATATTGCCAGAAGGCAAAACTTTCTCCCGCTGGGTCCATGCTGGCTGGTCCGTTCTGTCAAGAAGATTGTAGTAGGATCCAGATGCAGGAGAGCAGGAGGCAGGAGTTTTCAAAAAACTGATTTATTCACTTAAACAAAACCAAAAAGATGCTGAGCGGGATACAAAATCAGACCATGAACAAGAATAAAAAAACTATGGCAAAACTTGATGGGGAAAACATGGAGGGATGAAACAGGAGGGACCAGCAGGGAGCAGGGGAAAGACAAGACTAGATATAATATATATATATATATATATATATATATATATGTACATATACATATATACACACACATATACATATACACAAAGATTAATGAGACACATGTGCAGACGATCAGGGCAGATGGGAAACAGGAAGGTCAAGACAGAACTTAAACACAAAGACATTGGCTTCAAAATAAAACAGGAAAATGTCAAATCCTGACATAATGAGCACACTTTTAAAATAAGTACTGGCTGTTTCTGTGCAGTAATTGATGCAAAATCCAAACTTCAGTGGGTGCAGAAGAATGTGTCAATCCAATAAGCAATAGGACAAGCTAAAGCTGCCTTTTGTGATTTCAAAAATCTGAAGTTGAAATTACAGACATCCTTTGCAGTTGAATTCTTAAAGAAATCTACAATTTTTATTTGTTTAAACAGCTTAAATAGAGATACATTGAAAAGTTACAGTTTAAACGTTTACACCAATTTATTGATTGATATAAAAAAACAAAAAAGTAATTAAGTAAATACCATCATTGCATGGTATTGGAATAAAAAATAATTAACATTAAGTTCAGGTGCAGTTATTCTGTGTTCCATATCGCCTTTATTTCATTTCTCCAGATCAGTTTCTTTTTTCATTGATGACTAATAAAACAAATGTAAAGACAAAACAATCAACTTGCACTTTAACATTTCCTATGTCTTATTTTGGAAGGAGAGATGATATCTTCAGGTGTGACCTTCACAGAGACGTGACTGTAATCAAGTGTTTTTGAAATACATTCTTATCCTCTGTTGTGGAAAAAGTCATCAAATGCTCTTTAATTTGTTCTTTCCAACTAGGTGAATAACTGGACTGAAACTGAGTGTCTAAGTTACCAAGAAAAAGACTTGAGAGATGATCCAGATTTCAGTAGATTTAATTAAACAATTGCATGCAAAAGGGCCAGAACATACATCAGATGCAGAATGACAATGAAACAGGGGAAGCATACTGATTTTAAGGTACAAAGGATGATTCATTCTTACGATTCCAGGAGACAAAAACAGCTTTAAGGTCATTGTTAATCTTTTTACAGCAGACTCCCAGTCTGTACGTTTGGCTGGGACGAGGCTATTATTTTGCTGCTCTCAGCAGTTTTAGCCATGGCTACTTGATTAAACCAAAACATCCTCCAGGACCTGGATGTTTTCACACACACATACAAACAAGATCGCAGTCACTCTCAGCTCAACGTTTTCTTCTCTGCTTTGGTTGTAATAGTAGATTTTCCAAATCTGGTTCCAGCTAACCAGCTAACCAGCTAACCAGCTTCATCTTGCATGCTTCTGTTGATGCATTCTGACATTTAAAACACTCATGAAACCTTTCCCACATTCTCCACAAAAGTACCGTTTCCTTCCGGTGTGTTTAAACATGTGAATTTCTAATTTAGATGATGTAATGAAAGCTGCTTCACACTGATCACATCTGTATGGTTTCTCTCCAGTATGACTACGTTTGTGTATCTTCAGATGACCAGATGTTATAAAAGCTGCGCCACACTGATCACATTTGTACGGTTTTTCCCCAGAATGAAAACGTTGGTGTCTTCTTTGATTACTTGATTGTGTAAATGTTGCTTCACACTGATCACAGCTGAATGGCTTCTCTTTCGTGTGAATACGTTGGTGAATTTTTAAACTATTAACTCTGTTAAAGGATGCGTCACACAGATCACAGTTGTACGGTCTCTCCCCAGAGTGAATCATCTGATGGCTCTTCAGGCTTGATGCATAGTTGAAGACCTTTCCACAGGCCTCACAGCAGTGATGTTTTTTCGTCTTTCGTCTTTTTTTTTTCTGTAACAACAAAGAAGGAAACATATGGTATTTTCTTAACTGCTTAACTAGATACTGAACTTATAATGCAGTTTACAGCACATACTATTCTAGTGATCGTAGTTACGCTCTCATCTTTCAATGTTAAACATATGGCATGAAAGGAACCTAGTCATGTGACCACTCTGGTCAAAAGACCAAACAACCGTAAATACTCAACCGTGTTGTAAAATAAACGTAACCTCAGCGCCTATCATGAGCTTTAAACTCCAAAGGTTCCATTGTGGAACTTAGACCCCGTCCACACGTAGCCGGGTATTTTTAAAACCGAATATTTCCCCCCTCCGTTTATAAAAAAATTTGCATCCACATTACATCGTTTTAAAAAAAAAACCCTTCCACACGTAACTGAAGATCTGCGTTTTCGACCACATTCATAAGCATTTCAAACCTGTAGATAATCTGCGGCTCCCGGGGAAGCTGCACCTCCGCGGCTCCGCTTCCCCGGCAGGCGCGTCTCCTTCTCCCCCCCGTGTCCCGCCACGGAGCTGCCGCGTTATCGACGCAGCCCTACGCCGTAGCCTACGCCGTAGGGTACGGCGTAGGGTGCGCGTCGCTGCGTACCCTACGCCGTAGGCTCTGTGTCGGTGTAACGCAGTAAGCGGTGGTCAAGACCAGAGACCATTTATTTAATAGCTTGGAGAACAGATGCTGGATCATCTGTAGTTCTGTAGGAAACAAAAGGCGCACGTCAGAGCAGATTTGTTGTTGTTTTGGCGCATAATGTGACGTTCGAAAACGCAAAACTCCGGTTGTGTGTGTCTACACGCATCTACATAAACGGAGTTTTCAAAAATCTTTACTTTGCCCAGAGTTTTTTTAAACCTTCGTTTATTTGCGTTTTCATGTGGATGACAGGTCAAAACGTAGGAAAATATCTCCGGTTTAGCAGATACCCGGCTACGTGTGGACGGGGTCTTAAGATGGTAAATAGCTTACACTTGTATAGTGCTTTCCAGCTGTACTCCTACAGCCCCAAAGCGCTTCACACTGCACAATTCATCCATTCACACACTTGTTGTAGGCGGAGCTGCCGTGCAACGGCACTGGCCTGACAACTGGGAACAACTGGGGATTCAGTGTCTTGCCCAAGGACTGCAGGATTTTTACTGAATTAATTGGTAAATTCCTTGGTAAATAAGTATTTGGTCATCTACAAACAAGCAAGATTTCTGGCTTTCACAGACCTGTAACTTCTCCTTTAAGAGGCTCCTCTGTCCTCCACTTGTTACCTGGATTAATGGCACCTGTTTTAACTGGTTATCAGTGTAAAAGACACCTGTCCACAACCTCAAACAGTCACACTCCAAACTCCACCATGGCCAATACCAAAGACAGAGGTGGAAAAAGTACAAAAATATTGTACTTAAGTAAAAGTACAAATTTTCTGCTTGAAAATTACTTAAGTAAAAGTAAAAAGTACCCATTAAGAAAATTACTTAAGTAAAAGTATAAAAGTACCTCAACTTAAATATAATAAAGTACAAAAAGTACATGGGTTAAAATGTACTTAAGTACAAAAGTAAAAAGTACAAAAGTAAAAAGTACAAAGTACAAAGTACAAAGTACAAAGTACAAAATTCAAAGTACAAAATTATTTTAAAAAGGATTGCAAAGAAATGAAGAATCCAAGAATTTGCTTACAACTCTAAATAATGGTGATATTATTCTGACCCCTTTAGCGTTTGTTTCCATTACCCCATTTTAATTTCTCCCTTTGCTCATCACTGCTGCTGTACCCCAGTGGCCCCGCTGACAGGTCCACCCCCAGCCTGTAGTATGCAGTGACAACATTAAGCAACCCCAGCTGATAAAGGATGAGACTTTTGAACTTTTAAATGCCAAAACCACCTTAGAAGGGGTGGAATCAAAGAATGGTTCGCATGGACAGGCGTCGGCTGCCGCTCAAGGCTGATTTATGGTTCCGCGTTACACCAACGTACCCTACGGCGAGGCTCTGCGTCGATTTAACGCGGAACCATAATTCAGGCTTCAGTCCTCCTCGGTACTCGACGCGACGGCGGTTCCTCCGGCCTTTCCGGCCCGCCTCTGCGGTGCAACTCTCCCGGGAGCTGCGGCTCCTTCTCGGTATATTCACGCGCCCCCCTTCCTTCCCGTCCGCCTCATGGTTCCGCGTTAAATCGACGCACACCTTACGCCGTAGGCTACGGCGTAGAGTGTGCGTCGCCGCGTACCCTACGCTGTAGCTCTGCGCCGGTGTAACGCGGAACCATAAATCAGCCCCGCTGTGCTGTTCTTTAATTTGTAGCGAGTAACGACGTGTCCAATTTTAAATGTAGCGGATTAAAAGTACGATTATTTCCTTGAAAATGTAACGAAGTAAAAGTAAAAGTACAGAAAAATGAAAGTATCAATAAAAGTACAAATTCTCAAAAATCTTACTTAAGTAAAATAACGAAGTACTTGTAGTTCGTTACTTTACACCACTGACCAAAGAGCTGTCAAAGGACGTGAGAAACTAAATTGTAGACCTGCACCAGGCTGGGAAGACTGAATCTGCAATAGGTAAGCAGGTTGGTGTGAAGAAATCAACCGTGGGAGCAATTATTAGAAAATGGAAAACATACAAGACCACTGATAATCTCCCTCCATTTGGGGCTCCGCCAAGATCTCACCCCGTGGGGTAAAAATGATCACAAGAACGTGAGTAAAGATCCCAGAACCACACAGGGACCTAGTGAATGACCTGCAGAGAGCTGGGACCAAAGTAACAAAGGAACCATCAGTAACACACTACGCCGCCAGGGACTCAGATACTGCAGTGCCAGACGTGTCTCCTGCTAAAGCCAGTACATGTCCAGGCCCGTCTGAAGTTTGCTAGAGAGCATTTGGATGCTGCAGAAGACGATTGGGAGAATGTTATATGGTCAAATGAAACCAAAATAGAACTTTTTGGTAGAAACACAACTTGTCTTGTTTGGAGGAGAAAGAAAGCTGAGTTGCATCCAAAGAACACCAAACCTACTGTGAAGTATGGGGGTGGAAACATCATGCTTTGGGGATGTTTTTCTGCAAAGGGACCAGGACTGATCCATGTAAGGGAAAGAATGAATGGAGCCATGTATGGTGAGATTGTGAGTGAAAACCTCCTTCCATCAGCAAGGGCATTGAAGATGAAACGTGGCTGGGTCTTTCAGCATGACAATGATCCAACACATCGCCCGGGCAACGAAGGCTCCCGATCACAAATCGTGTGCTCGCAAGAAAATCAACGTGTTTGAAATCCTGGTCGCTCCTCGTGAAGGAATCGCACAGTTGAAGCAGCTACGACCCGATTTGCCTCATCCTTTCGCAGAGAGCATGCGCAATCTCTGATGTCACGTCAAAAACTATTATTTGTAGTTTAAAGTGTTGCAAATTCACATTTCATTTCATGAACATTTCATGTACATTACAAATCATGTTTTAATAGCAGAAAAAAAGACTGCATTTCCCACGTCTGCCCAGCCAATTCCTTGTCCAATCACGGCGTTTTCTAATCTTTTTTCATTTATCGCCACACAGAACGGCACAAATTGCTAAAGGCTGATTTATGGTTCCGAGTTACACCAACGCAGCGTACGGTGCGCGTCGCCGCGTACCCTACGCCGTAGGCTCTGCCTTGGTGTAACGCGGGACCATAAATCCGCCTTTAGTGTGCGCTCTATGTGCTGTTCTGAACACAAAGAAGTGTTCATTTTGCTGGGACGTCGGGTCCCTCCGCTGAGACGCAACTTTTGCGGTATGCGTTCATTGTTGTGTCTAAAAATGATGCGCAGTGCCCACCCAATCAGAAATGGTACAGATATTTTGTGATTTTTTTTTTTATATATATATATATATATATATATATATATATATATATATATATATATATGAAAAAATAAATTATATAAAAATAAAGGATCCCCATAACCTTTGATCGGGTGGGCAGGATGCACGTTTGGGTGGACACAGCTCACTCCTGCCCCAAAACCGGCCTCGAGTTCCAGTAACAGAGGTCCAACGGGAGGATTATAATCGTATAGTGTGAGCAGAAGGAGCATCCGAGCATCGGGTCGTACAGTGTGAGACCATAAATCGTGGGTTGTGAACTTTTGAACTCCGCGATCTAGTCGTGCAGTGTGAGATGGGGCAGTCTCAAACGATTTCAAATATCGCACAGTGTATGCCCAGCATTAAGAAACATGTCAAGGTCCTGGAGTGGCCTAGCCAGTCTCCAGATCTCAACCCCATAGAAAAGCTTTGGAGGGAGTTGGAAGTCTGTGTTGCCCAGCAACATTTTGGACAGAGTTGGATGACCAGACAGACGTTTGCGCTCCCATTGCCTGTTGAATAAAATGAGGAAGTCGCGAGTCACTCTTGCGCTGATTCCCACTTCCTGATTCAAACGTCTGACGGCCCGACCCCCGACCAATCGGTGGCCTGTAGTGTGATAACGGCAGATCCAGGGCCGAGTCAGCTGCTTATGGCCCTTTTCCACTAGTACCTACTCAGCGCGCTTCTACTCACCATGCCCCCGTCTTGCGCTTTTCCACTACGGGCTGAGCCGCGCCAGGAGATACTTTTTCTGTAACCATTCTGGCGAGGTTCTAACCTGGCTGAGCCGGCACTATATCTGACGTCATCACCCTCCACGCCTCTGATTGGTCGGGGACGGGGCCGTCAGACGTTTGAATCAGGAAGCGGGACTCAGCGCGAGAACGACTGGCGGCTCGCAGCGATTTTATTATACAGCGCAAACGTCTGTTTCATGATTCAACTCTGAGGTGCAGATGTTCATTGACCTGGTGGCTGAGGAGAGAATTAAAGAGGGATCCAGACGGGAGATAAGGAACGACCAGATCTACCAGGAGCTCTGTCACTTCATAGCTGCTCACGGCTCCAGCTGACCTTTCAGCAGCGCCGAGACTAACAAACAAAAAAAAAAATCGTTGCCGCTTGAAGCTTCTCTCACTCTCATTTTTTAACTTGATATCAAACACAAGCCACAGACCCAGCAGCACATCTATCATCTCCTCCAGGTTCTACATCTTTAGTGTTGTTGTCTTCTTCGTTTAGATCACACAATCAAATACGTCACAGCAGCTTCACTCCAACCTCCTACTTCTCATATGGGTGTCTAAAAAGAAACAAGGGCAAGGCGAGTGGAGTCGGGCTGAGTAGGTACTGGTGTAAAAGCACCAATACAGGGCGTAAAGCGGTGACCGCCGCCAGCTTTCCCATTCATAGTGTATGTGCTACCGCGGCGCAAGAGCGGACTGCTCTGCTGCTGAGCTCGGGAGAGAAGGTGGTGGAGGGTAAAAAAAAAAACTTGCGGGTTGTAGATCAGAGACGGTCAAGATGGAGGAAAAAATAATTTTGGCTGTGAGTCTGTGAGGAGCTGTGGGATACAAGACTGCACTCAGAATTGGTCTGACCCTTCAGTGACAGCAGCGGAAGCAGAAAGGAGTTTTTCCAAGCTGAAGCTTATTAAAACATACTTGAGGTCCACTATGTCACAGGAGCGTCTCTCTGGACTCGCCATCATCAGCATCAATCATACAGATGCACAACAGATTTCGTATGATGATGTAATTGATGATTTTCCTGCAAAGAAGGCTAGAAAAGTCAAGTTCTAGATTGCACTTTACCACTTTACACCTGTTGTGAAAGGTTGAAAGAGCCAGGTTAAAAGATCTGCTACAGTCTGTGAACTGGGGAACTGGGATAGGGGACAGTGAACACTGTCCCTGCAGCCAGACCCACAACGGTCGTGGTGCCATAAAACTATTAATATCATAACACTTCGCTATTCTTTAAATATTAAACTTCCCGGCACTGAAATTTCATTTGACAATGCTAATTATTATAAATTTGTTATACATACATATAGTCTGCAGAGAAGGTGATTGGCTGCAATTTTCCATCTCTCCAGGACCCTGGAGTGTGCAGGAAAGATTGCAGCAGACCCCTCTCACCCTGGACACAAAGGCCCTGTCCCAATACTCCCCCTAGTCCTACTTTTCAGCCCTACCCCCTAAATTTTGCGCATTCCCGTGAGGGTAGTGGTGTCCCAATTCCTCTTTTCACCTAGGTGTAGTGAAGAAAAACTAGTGTAGTGGCTATGAATCTGTCCCTACGGATCGAGGGATTTCCGATGCACCCTAGATGACCGAGGGCCAGAAAAATTTCCCAGAATGCTTTTCGTCGTCATTTGCGGACTGAATCAAAAAAAAAAAACATGGCGGACATTTCTTATTTTTTAGTTAATAAAATCAATATTTTGAGTTAGTTTCTGCATAAAAATGCGTTTTGATTACATTTCTAGCGAGAAATATATATTTTACTTTTCACTCAGTGAATGTACATAATCACTCGCTTGCCCGTTGTTGCAAAAGTCTTTTTCTGTGTGCGCGTCCCAGACACAGCTCCGTGTACAGCTGGAGTTCGCTACTGTTAGTTTACTGTTAGTTATTTGAAACATGTCTGAATATTTGTCAAATTCTGAGGTTGTGGACGACGACTTTGAATATGATGGACGTCCTTACCGTTTTGAGCCAGAGTATACGGCTGAAGAGCTCACTGAACGGAGGACAGAGTGCGCGCACACAGATGACGTCATGAGTTCAGAGGTCTTGTTTACAAACGGATTTATTTATTACACAGACAGCGCCACATTGTTACAACAGGTCCTGGAAGCAGATCTAGTGATTCATAAAAGAAATGAAGAGTTTCGCGGCAATCATGTGTTATTTAGACGCTGCATCGTCTGTGTCCGGCCGTGCCCTCATGTGCTACCGTTATATGGAGAAGCGGCTCGCAAAAAACTCTTAATATCTTCCGAAGGACTCCAAATGACACTGCAGGTTTCTCCCAGGGACGACGGCGCAGGTTGACCCGGCCGTGAGCTGCTGCTGCTCCGGGCCGGCGGCTCTTCTCATCTCTGAAAACATCGGATCAAATTTCTTAACAGGCGTTATTTGGAAAAACTGAGCCCAGGTTGGGGATCTTAACGGTTACTTTTGCGCCTGAAAAAATATTAAAACTTACGGTAATAAAGTGGCATATTAACAGCGCTACAGCAGAAATTAAAACAGCTTTTAGCTGTCGGCTTCCTGATATGGTGTGACGTATGTGCAAACGTAACTACGCAGTCGCTTACGTACCCGAACGTAAACCACGCAGTGACGTAGCACGCAAAATTTAGGGGTGGTGCTGAGAGTAGGGCTAGGGAGAGTATTGGGACTGGGCCCTGGGAAGATTTCAAGGGCCCTAAAATCTGTGGCTTCTTTTTTAGGGGTAGTGGTAGTGAGGGAGGGCTAGTGGTTGAAAGTAGGGGGTGTATTCGGATTGGCCCAAACTGTTTCAGATTCTTCCCTCTGGCAGGAGGCTGCGGTCCATCAGGACCAAAACCTCACGCCACCAAAACAGTTTCTTCCCGACTGCAGCTGTCCTCATCAACAAGGCCCCGGACCGCCCTCTCCCCCTTCTACCACGGACTGCCCCCCCATCCCACTCTACGTTACATTAACGTAAAGACTCCAATCCTGACCTTATGCGTTACATTAACGCACATCCTAGGTCAACTTTGCACAGACTCATATCCGGCACTTTAAAACCTCATGTTGTGCATTTTCTCTTTCCATTATACAGGACTATTGTGATAAAGTTCTTTATTTTCTGTAATGCAAAAATGTCATACATTCTGGATTCATTACAAACCAACTGAAATATTTCAAGCCTTTTATTATTTTAATATTGCTGATTTTGGCTTACAGTTTAAGATTAAGATTCCCAGAATATTCTATTTTTTTGAGATAGGATATTTGAGTTTTCTTAAGCTGTAAACCATGATCAGCAATATTAAAATAATAAAAGGCTTGCAATATTTCAGTTGATTTGTAATGAATCCAGAATGTATGACGTTTTTGTTTTTGTAATTGCATTACAGAAAATATTTCTAATTTTCGGAGACAGTCCTGTTTATTTGCTCTTTGTGTTGCACCAATCACCACAACAAATTCCTTGTGTGTGTTTAACAAAATTGGCATTAAACTTGTTTCTGATTTCTCTACCTCTCTATCATGTGATTGTCTTTTGCGTTATGTACCGTAAACTCTGATATAGAGGCGCATGTAGAAATCTGCGCCTCCAGCGATGGCGGCTCTCTGGATCGCAGTGATTTTAAACCGTTGCATCCCTGCTCGATTACAACGACCGTTACCTGAACACCAGCTCAGTTTACTGATAAATAATAAAATAACCTCGTTGGATCATCAGCATTAGACAGACCTGATCACCGACCTGCAGACCAGAGGAGGATCCAGCTTCTGTCCTGCTGCTGGACTCGGAAACCTGCTGCTCCGAGTCCTGGTTCTGGTTCTGGTCCATGATGACCAGCTGTTCTCTGACAAAAAGCTGTATCCTGCTTGGATCGACGTCTTTGTTGCAGTGAGCAGCAGCCAGGAGAGAATCCGCCCCTCTCGGTTACTGCAGATCAGTGGAGACGCCGCATCGAGTGGTTTTGCCCGCTGCTGCGATACGTCAACGTCGCCGCCATATTGGATGTGGCAAGACTGCACTGTAAACTAATACAAGTAAATGGACTTATTTTCATAAAGCGCCTTTCTACAAAGAAATGTACGTTTTACGTCTCATGTATTCATTCACACATGCACTAATATACTTGGGAAACAGTTAGGCACCAAATATAATATAATTAATTTTCTCAGATGGCAAAAATAATAGTGAAGATATGGGAGAAGGAGTTGGGGATGGTCTTTGAAGAAAATACTTGGTTAAATATATGTGAAAAAATACATTTTCCATTTACTAGTAATAAAATTAATGAGGCTAATTTTAAATGTATTCATAAACTGTATTTAACTCCAATTAAAATGCACAAAATTTCAAAGGATATCTCTTCAAAATGTCCAAGATGCAAAAGAACCGATGGAACATTTGTGCATATGTTTTGGAAATGTGATCTTTTAATAAGTTTCTGGAAATCAATTAATTCCTTCACACAATCGGTTTTAGAAATGAATTTTGAGTTAAGCCCCAATTTGTATTTATTAAATGATACACTGGATCTTCAGTTAGACCGGAAAAAAGCAGGATATTAATTATGATCACATACTTCGTTAAGAAATGCATACTTTTACTTTGGAAATATGATTCCCCTCCAACTTTCAAGTTTTTTTTAAAATCAAATTTCAGTTTTTTTACCATTGGAAAAATTGGGGGACCAATGAGTATCTCTATTTTCGAGCTTGTGCCTTATATGTATGTATGTTTGTATGTATGTATGGATATATATTTATTTTTATATATATATATATATATATATATATATATATATATATATATATATATATATATATATATATATATATATATATATATATATATATATATATATATATATATATATATATATATATATACAGTATATATATAGTTTGACATCGCCGTTGCTGCCATTATTTTATTTATTTATTTATTTATTTGTTTTATATATATTTATTTAATTTTGTTCCCCCTTAATGTATGATTTTTTTTGTTTGTTTGTTTGTTTGTTTTTTTGTCCCCCAATCAATAAAGTTCTTATTTTTGCCATCTGAGAAAATTAAATATATTACATTTGGTGCCTAACTGTTTCCCAAGTATATTAGTGCGTGTGTGAATGAATAAATGAGACGTAAAACGTACATTTCTTTGTAGAAAGGCGCTTTAAGTCAATTTACTTGTATTAGTTTACAGCGCAGTCTTGCCACATCCAATATGGCGGCGACGCTCACGTACGACCAGGCCCCCGGTCTCGCACTCAGAAGGCACGCCGATTTTTCCCAGTGGCCAGCCGCGGTACTGCAACAAAAAAAATCCCATGGGGCCCAAAAAGCTTTTTTCCCATAGACCGCAATAGTAAAAGAGAAGTCTCTAAAACTGTTCACAGGACACCTCCAGCTGTAATCACCGTTAATTACTAATCTTTGTATTCTATATTTTTAAGTCATGGACTTTATATCCGTCAAAAATGTTTTATAACGGCCAAAAAAGTCAAAGAAAAGTCTCTTTCTGGGCGTGACATCACGGCTGTGTCCGTGCACTCCCAAAGCGGTCGTGTGTGTCTCGGGAACGAGGATGGCTGAAACTAAGCCGTTCGGCGGAAAAAATCACTCAGAAAAGTGGAAAACACGGCTCAAAGGTGAGTTTTTGTTTGGTCACATCGAGGTAGTTTAACTTTATGATAGTTAAAGTCTGTTATTAGTCTCTTGTCAACTTTTGTTTTTAAACGTAACGTTTTTTTTTTTGTTTTTTTTTTTACATTACTGCCTCTGTAAAACTCTATTTTTCAGTATTTTTTGCATGATAAATCATAAATACTGTGTGCTCATCGCGGCTGATGTTCACGTGTTGCTCTTTTCACAACGTCTAAGTTAATTTATTTTACGGTTTAATTAATGCCACGCCGGTAAAATGTAAACTCCTCCATGGTCGGTGTGTGTCATGTGTGGCCTGATGGGGCAGCTGCTCCCCGGCCGTCTTCCACCGGTGCCGGAGGAGAAGAACCTTGACGACGACCAGGGGCGCAGATAGGATTTTTGAACTGGGGGGGACCAAGCTGTCAGCAAATGATTCCAACTATTTTGTGTAAATGCATATATATATATATATATATATATATATATATATATATATATATGACCAGAAACTCTTTTAGGGGGCCTATGTGTAGCCTACGTGGTGGAACAATATGCCCTAGAGACAGATATGTATATGTATGTATAAAAAATTGTTAACAAAAAAATATATAATAATAGGATAATATTTCTTTCTGCCACTTTATTGAGGTTTTTGTAGTGAAATGAGGAGGAATCATAGAGATAACTTCTCATTTCAACTAACTGGATCAGCCGTTCTTTATCCATGACTGTTTCCTACAGCGCTTTCAACCGGCTTTCAACCGGTGTTCTGAGATTTCTTCCTACCTAAATTCTTTCCTACCGTAGCCAAAAATTATAATAAATAAAATCAATCAAACCTTCTTGCTGGATGTTGCAGTTAACCTTTGGTGGTCTGTCCATTTCCTGCTCTACCTGTTGATTTCCATCACTGCTTTTGGCACAAAACTGAATAACTTTTCCAGCTGTTTAATACAGCTGGAAAAGCACATTCACTCACGCACAGGCATAAAGGCATGCATTTGATTTGTCCCTCAAACGTATATGCATTAAATACTGTCCATACAAAGTATTAAAATACAAGAAACTAACCTTTTCTCTTCCGCGGCGATCAGGTATCAGGATAATATGGCCTTCTGAAGTCTGAAGTTGCTGCTATACGCATGCGCAGTCAACTCGAGTAGGAAAAAATTATGGGTAGGAAGAAATCTCAGAACACCGGCTTTCAACCAGCTTTCAATGCAAGCGGCAGGAAGAAAATAGAACATTTAAATATCACAATATCAAGCTTGTTTCCTGTTTAGAAAGTACAAACGTAGGAAGATTACAAGTGAAGTAATCACCTATCTTTTACTTGTGTCTTTACTCTTTTAGGAGTTTCTTTCAGGAGCGCAGGGTGGGGAGTGCGGTTAAGGCTGATTTATGGTTCCGCGTAAAATCGACGGCGTAAGTTACGCGGCGACACGCAGAGTTCGGTGCGTGTCGCCGCGTACCCTACGCCGAAGGGTCTGCGTTGGTGTAACGCGGAACCATAAATCAGCCTACAAAGCGAGTTTCAGCTGTCAATCAAAAGAACGTGGGGGGGGGGGGGAGACATAACGCTTTCAGCGTTGACAGAGAGCGTCCGATGTAACACAGTGCGCGCTCTCATGCAGTTAGGACAGGCTGTTACATAGGGACAGTGGATGGGAGGGACGGATCGGGGACCACTATAAATCTGGGGGGGACGTGTCCCCAGTGCCATCTGCGCCCTTCTCGACGACGTCCTCCTCCTCATCTCGTCAGTGTTTTTATTCAATGTCAGTAGCCTATAGCATATTATTAAATTGTTAGAAAAAACAAAGAAACATAAGAAACAAAAGAATATACTTGTGACTTTTCTTTTGGTACAGATATTGACTTCGGAGATGATGGTGGACTTTTGGAGGAGCCCCCCATCACTGTCCTTGTGGCTAGATGCATTCAGATTCTTGGGAACCACTATCTCCCAGCACCGGAAGTGGACCTCAAACGTGGATAGCGTTATCAAAAAGGCCCAGCAGAAGATGCGTTTCCTGCGCCGGCACAGGAAGGTCAACCTACATCTGGAGCGGCTGATCCAGTTTTACTCTGCACTTCCTTCCCTGATTGTCTGGTTTGGTTCAGCCACCAAGGACTATCAAGACTGCAGAGAGAATCATTGTTCGGGTCGATCACACTTTCAACGGTCCAGATGTGTGGGGGGAAAGAGATGTGTCATGTCTGTGCATCTTTTAAAATCTGATTCGGCTGTCAAGCGCCCCTCCTGTCCAAAATTGTCACTGTACAGTACAGTGACAGAAACGCGCGCGGGATCAACCGAGAGGTAGGCTATGCTTTTCTTCTTTAATTCAATCGATTTTAGATATCATTATTAAACATCTGTATCAACATAAACTATAAATATATGATAACAATTAATATGGTCATCAAAGGGAAAAATGAAATACATGTCATGTCATCTTGATCTTTCAGTGTCTGAACCTGAACCTGAACCTGAACCTAGCCCTAAGAGCTAGCTATGGAGCCCCAACAATTCGGTAAGAGAGAATCTGTGATTAGCCTAAAGTATTCAACTTTTTTAGGCCAAATTCTTTATAAATCCTCATGGGTCTAACACAAGAAAACGATCCTTTGTTCGACAGAACAAAACGTTTGGATCCTGGGATCCAGTTATGTGCGGAGAGGAGAGGGGAGAGCCATTGAAACCGTGGGCCCCCACCTTGGGCTGGAGGGGGACGCCCGGGTCCACTGGTTCGGTTGGGGAGGCCTCAGGTGGCACGGCCTGCGCCCCTTCTTTGATGAGTGCCTGACGGGCAGGGCGGCCCCGGACGTCCTGGTGGTGATCTGCGGGTCCAACAAACCTCGGCCAAAAGCTGGTGGCCGAAATAAAAACGGACCTGGAGGACCTCCACCGGGAATACCCCTAGATGACCCTGGTCTGGCCGGACATCATGGAGAGGCGCAGGTGGAGGTGCGCCCGGCCGGCCAGGGTCAACAAGGCCAGGAAGTGGGTGAACAGTGTGGTCGGGGCTTTTGTTCATGGGTTGGGTGGGTTTTCTGTCGGCCACCCTCAAATTAAATTCAAAACTCCTGGTCTATTTGTGCGTGATGGAGTTCATTTTTCCACTCTGGGAAATGATATTTTTTTAAATGACATTTTTTAAGCCCTTAAAACCCACTATCAGGTTTAGATGTATGGGTTAGGGTTGTTTGTTGTTGTTGTTGTTCGTTTCCTTTTTTTTTGTTTCCCTTTTCCTTACCTGATAGTGGGTTTTATTGTTTTTTTGTAAATAAATTTAAGCCCACAAATAGACCAGGAAAATTGAGGGTGGCCTTTTTTGTTTGCTTTAACGTCTTGCTTTTTGGTTGTCGTTTTATTTTATTTTATTTTTTGATCACACTGTTCACCCCAAGTTCTGTTGTTTTAATTTCGTTGTTTTGTGTCTTGTAAATAGTTTTTTGTTGTATATAGTTGACCTTTAGTTGTTTGTGACCTTCAAGCATTAAAGAAATGCTCATCAAGGAGTTGTGTTTGTGTTGATATTTAAAAGAGAAAAGAATGACTATGTAGATATGCTTTTAAGAAACACTTGCAAGCGGTCTCTTAATTTTTTTCCCATGACTGCAGATGACTAGTGTAGCCAGAAAAAAGACATTGGGTGTTCACCTGCAAAGACTGGGTGTGCCACATTTATTACACCTCCACAAACATTCAAAAGAATGTATCTCTCCATTACAACATGTTGTGTGCGTTCTAAACATTCTAAACATGTACACATGCTCAAATAAATCAATGACAAAGTCATAAAAAAACACTTTTGCTTGTCTGGTTAGCGCACTCATGTGATCTACTAGGAGTAATACGCTACAAACT
Organism: Cololabis saira; assembly: GCF_033807715.1. NCBI lineage: Eukaryota > Metazoa > Chordata > Actinopteri > Beloniformes > Belonidae > Cololabis > Cololabis saira. The sequence goes on along the minus strand of NC_084606.1, from coordinate 11,275,161 downwards.
GCAGTAGTTAAATAAGGCTTTTGCGCATAATCGTTTCTGCCATGGAGAGTGTGTGCAGAATAAAAATGTGATCCAAGTCCGACACATTAATAGAGAGAGGGACAAATAAACATATTGTGGAGCTACAACAGAGGAAATATGGGAGATTATCTGAGCACGTAAGAATATGGTTGGTAGAACAAGAAGAGAAGAGATGAAGTGAAGAGAAGATGGGGAGATACAGGCCTATGCAGCAAAGAACAAAAAAACGAATCGGGAAGGAGGGGGAAGTGACGTATGCCGTAGAGCAGTCAAAGCCGTAAAAATGTGTAGTTTTTTAGTGTGGCAGGGTTCCTACCATGCTCCTCAAAGTTACATAGTGCCAGTGAAGGCGATACAGACCCCTCAGACCATGACAGAGGTGTCATTAAACCTGTTGGAAGTTGATGTACCATCACAATGACTCTGGAAATATGATATTAAGGTGGAAAAGTTACATAGTGCTGCTTTAATGCATTCAGGTAAGATACTAATCAACTCACTGCCACTGCAGGATGAATGTCAGCATACTTACACCTCAAATTATCAGTTTTTTAATCACTATTTTTGGATTGATAATAAGTATAAAATAATAAGAAATAAAAGTAAAGGCACACAAACAAACAAATTGTCTCAATTTCTCGTTTCAAAAGAAGAGTCTGCCAAGTTCAGAAAATTACATTTAATAAGATAATAAACATAACAATAACAAATGATTAAACAAGGAAAAAGGTTATCCCAAAAGTAATGAACCAAAAGGAGATGCAGATCCCGGCCAAAAAGAACAAAAGAGGGGTAAGCATGGGCCGTCGGACCATGCACTTTCCCCACTGAATAAGAAAAAAAACAGGTAAACCTATAACCTAAAACAAACCGACAAAACAGGACTACCGGCAATCTCCAACTCAAACTAAAATAACAAACTAAAATAAGAAAACTCTGCCATTATGGACAGAGGAAAAAAATATATATAACAATACAATATTTCCCAAAAATGAAACACAACCCATACCTGGCCACACATAACAGAGAACAACAACAAAATGCCAAACAGAACAGTTCAGCCACATTTCTGGCACTTATATTGTGTCCCTTTGTCATAGTGGACACATTCAAGATGTGCCCATCTACTGCAGGACTCGCACTGCACCTACAAGCAAATAAACATAAATACATATACTGTATTTAAGGCACAACACTTATATTGGCGAAGCAAATAGACATTTAGATTTTCCTGTTGATAACAATATTTCATAAGTGAACAGAAATAAAAGAGTGCTACCTGGAAAAGATGAAATAACAAAACAGCAAGTAATAGAACAGCAATATTCCTGACACAATCAGAGTTTGAGACGTCGGTCTCTGAATAGTGAAGAAAAATCACAACAATCGACACTGATTTATGAACATGGAGAAGAAAAAAGTCTATTTGAGTTTACAGAATTCAGCTGAATTTCCAGACCTGTAAATCCTGACTCCAGCGTAGAGCGGCTGAGTGAAGGTGGTCTGGACTCTGTGGAGGAGGGTCATGGTTCCAGAGATGCTGTAGAAGGACAGAACACCTGCTCTGTGATCCAGGTAAACTCCTAATCTGGAGCTCTGAGGACCTGAGATGGAGGTTTGGATGTCGTTGTACCAAACGGGATACTGGGGCGTATGATTCCTACATTGTTGACTCCGTTTTACCTTTGTCTGAAGAGTCTGACACTGGTGACCGTGTTCTCAGTCGGGGGATGGGGTTAAAAATTCTCCCTGTTCCGTTGCATAAAATGTTCCTTGAATGTGAGCTGGTTAAAGGCGAGGTGGCTGTTGGGGTGCGGCCGGCGTTGCCTATTGATGGTGTGCATTTGATTTTGGGCAATGGCCTTGCTGGTAGACGGGTTTGGTCTGATACTCCATCCACACCTCTCGCTGACCCGCCTCCATCGCCTGTAGTTACATCTTGTCAGTCTGAGTTTGTGTCTGAGGAGAGCTCCGGTGTGTTGCCAGACGTTTCGTCATCATGCGTAATTACGCGAGCTATGAGCAAGGCTGTTCCAGTAGGGCCTGACACTAACAGTGATGTAGCTCTAGAGGTTCCTTTGTTATCTGAACTGCCTTTATCCTTGTCACACGGGGAAGTTGTACAGGAGCAGCGTAATGATTTGTCATTGAAAGAGGTGTTTGAGCGTGCCTTGTCTGCTTCGGAAATATCTAGTGCTGCAAATGGTTACTTGGTGCATAATGACGTGCTTTTCAGGAAGTGGGTCCCTGTTGTTAACGAGTGTGTGAAGGGTGACGTTTTCCAGTTGGTAGTGCCAGTGAAGTTTCGTCCTCTTGTCTTGAAGGTGGCACATGATGAGTGTGGACACTTTGGTGTGCGCAAAACGTATTTGAACATTTTGAAACACTTCTTTTGGCCGCGCGTTAAGCGTGATGTGTCCGCGTACATTAAAACCTGCCATGTTTGTCAGCTAACTGGAAAGCCTAATCAGAGTCTCAAGCCGGCGCCGCTGCAACCTATCCCGGTTGCGAGTGAACCTTTTACGCACCTCATTGTGGACTGTGTGGGTCCGTTGCCGCCGTCCAAGTCTGGCTGTAAATATCTGCTGACGGTGATGTGTCAGAGCACCCGCTATCCGGCGGCATATCCTTTGAGGGCGATTACAACTAAGGCTGTGGTTAAGGCATTGTCGCAGTTTTTTTCAGTGTTTGGTATCCCCAAAGTGGTTCAGAGTGACCAAGGGTCAAACTTTTCGTCTAACTTGTTTGGGCAAGTGTTGAGGCTGCTGCGTATTAGACAGAACCAATCGACAGCTTATCATGCGCAGAGCCAGGGGGCCCTCGAGCGGTTCCATCAGACGCTTAAGTCTCTCCTACGTGCCTATTGCACGGAGATGGATAGAGACTGGGAAGAGGGGCTCCCGTGGCTCATGTTGGCTGCGCGAGAGGCAGTGCAAGAAAGCACAGGATTTAGCCCGAATGAGTTGGTCTTTGGACATGTTGTGCGGGGTCCGTTAGCAGTGCTGAAGGGGGACTGCGTTGATACTGACCCACCTAGCAGTTTGTTGGATTATGTAAACGGGTTCCGTCATCGATTGTTTGTTGCTGGTTGTATGGCACGGGAAAAATTGTCTGTGTCCCAAGAAAAAATGAAGAAGTTGTATGACCGTCGTTCCGTGTGTCATGACTACAGTCCAGGCGACCAGGTTCTGGCGCTTTTGCCTGTCGTTGGTTCGCCTTTCCAAGCAGAATATACAGGTCCGTACAGTGTGGTTGAAAAGGTCTCTGATTTGAACTATATTATAGCAACACCCGGTCGGCGGAAAGCTAAACGTCTTTGTCATATAAATCTTTTGAAGCCGTATTACACCCGTGCTGACCCGAGTTTGAGTCAGGAGCTGAGTGACGGGGTGCGCCCGGCTCTTGCTGTGGCTTCGCTGGCGGATGAATGTGACGGTGTGCCAGAGCCGGATGAAAGCTTGCTGTGCGGGCGGTTAAGAAATTCGGAATCGCTTGATAATTTGGACCAGTTGTTGGCTCACCTGTCCGCGTTGCAGCGCAGTGAACTGACATGTTTGGTGCGTAAGTATCCCTGTTTGTTCAGTGACATTCCCACGCAGACCGACTGGATTGAGCATGAGGTGGATGTTGGAGGAGCTCGAGCACCCCTGGTGGTTTTCACTGACCACAACCCTCTGACATTTCTTCGGTCTCTTAGATGTCCCAATCAGAGGCTTGTAAGATGGTCTCTATTTTTGCAGGCCTATGACCTGGACATCAGACATATAAAAGGAACAGACAATGGCCCGGTTTCCCAGATCAGTTAAGTAGCTCTTAACAGCGAAAGACTTCTTTCACAGGCTCCTTAAGAAGGTTTGAAAGAAGTCTTTCGCTGTTAAGAGCTACTTAACTGATCTGGGAAACCGGGCCAATGTTATTGCAGATGCATTATCACGTGCACCTTTGTGTTAGTTTGGCCTTGTGTTATTCAAGTCAAATAACTGTCTGTTCTGCCTGTTAAACTGCTCTGTGCTCTCATCCTCTTAATCTGCTTCTCAGGTACCAGGGTTGCTGAGGTGGGGCACAGTGGTGGGCTGCAGGCAGGAGGACGGTGATAGGCTTATGTTTTGTCATTAGTATGATTTGTTCTTTGGTTGTTGTGGGGGCCAATGGTTCCATGGGAAACATTGACTTTATGGGGGGGGGTGTGATGGCCTGTTATATTGTGTCTCAGTCCCTCTCTCTCTGTTTTCCTCTTCGAGGTGGAGCCAGCTGATTGCTAGATCTGGAGCACCTGGGCTGGGTGCTCCTCAGGAAGAGAAAAGGCTGGGGCTTCAGTCTCTCTCTCTCTCTCTTTTCATCCTGGCAGCACTCCTTTTGGTTTTGTTGAGCCTTTTGCACACACAACACCATACAGCACATTTACACACATCCACATGCATACTACTGATTTTACTGACTTTACACATCCCATTCCTTATCTTATTTGTGTTTATTGATTTACCTTAATAAATATCTTAAATTTACTAGTACGTTGTGTCCTTTCCCCTTCTTTTGTCATGGCCTTTGAGCCAGGGTTATGACAATATATATATAATATATATATATATATATATATATACAGATAGATAGGGCTGAGCAAAATATCACTATTACACCAATATTGTGATATGAGAATAGATATTGGCTGTGATGGATATCTTAATGTGATATAGTGTTGTCTTTTCCTGGATTTAAATACTGTATCATAGTAAAGGAATGCAATTTTCTGAACTGAAAATTTCCTCAATCAGTTCAATCAGTCATTGTAGCTTTCAGTGGCCGACTTAACCTTAAAAAGCAGAGGTGTCAAGTAACAAAGTACAAATACTTTGTTACCTTACTTAAGTAGAAATTTTGGTTATCTATACTTCACTGGAGTAATTATTTTTCAGACGACTTTTTACTTTTACTCCTTACATTTTCACGCAATTATCTGTACTTTTTACTCCTTACATTTTAAAAACAGCCTCGTTACTCTATTTCATTTCGGCCTTTAAAAAAAAACTATCCAGTTAAATTGCGCCATCCAGATAGAGTGAATTTGTGGTTGTTTCAGATGTTCTTGTCCAGTTTTGTTCTTACATCCGTTGCCCTCAGATTCCTGCAACTAAACTTGGATGTACATTCCAATAAAGGTTAGGATAAATGATAACATGCCTCGATCTTGACTTTGCACCATTACAATACTTTTAGGCAACTAGTCATCATATCTTCTGCTCTCTGAAACACACGTTAATGCTCAATAGTACATATATATGGTTCTTTAATATATATTATACTAAGATACATTCATTTTCAATGGCTTTTGTCCTTAATGGCTTTCCCCCCCCTTACATTACTTTTACTTTTATACTTTAAGTAGTTTTGAAACCAGTACTTTTATACTTGAGTAAAAAACCTGAGTAGATACTTCAACTTCTACAGGAGTATTTTTAAACTCTACTATCTATACTTCTACCTGAGGAATGAATGTGAATACTTTTGACACCTTTTATTATGGAAAAGAGTGTTTTCACTTTTTACTAAGTTGATAATTTACTGACGGTCCCTAATGGTGATCCAACCTGAAACTAACTTCATCTCCTCCAGCTGCTGCTCCCAACGACAGAGAGGTTTGTCGGAGAAGTGATGGATATCATGGACCCGGATCAGCATCAGGACCCGGAGCAGAACCAGAACCAGGACTCTGAGCAGAACCAGGACCCGAACCACAACCAGGACCCGGAGCAGGTCAGTGATCAGGTCCCGGTGTGTCTGTCTGCTGCTGCTGATCCAAACGAGTTTATTTCGTTACGTATCAACACTGATAAGCGCCACGTGTTCGTCCTGATCTAGTTTGTAATGTGTTCTGATGAAAGGCCTCCCGAGCCGCGGGCTGTATTTGCGCTCCTGTCCGGGGAGGGAGGCCCCGGCGCCGGCTGCGGCCGCAGCACCGTGTCGGCCCACACGCTAAGCTAAATGCTACACTTCACTTCCAGTCTGTTCGCCTCTAAAATGTGTGATTTCACTGCAACAAGATCGATGTTCCGGCAATACATGTATAAACACTGGTAAATGTTGTATTTGAGCTGTCAGGCGGTGGTTAAACAGTAGCTACACTGGACAACAGCTAGATGTTGCAGACCAGATGTTGAGCAGCTGATGCAGATGTCAGGAAGTCCTGCAGCTGCTTCTAAACACTCAAACAGCGTGTTGCTGTCGTGTGTGTGTTTATGTTCCTCCTCCTGCTGCCGTGCCTGAGACCTGCTGAGACCTTTGGGGTTAAACTCTTCATCTCTCCACACATGGGTGCAGATCCCGGGGGGGGGGGGGGGGGGGGCCCAATTTCTGAAAAACATGAATTATCCCCCCCAATAAAAATACCCTAAATTATTCAAAATTTAACAAATGTATTTTCAAACTTAAAGGTGGAATAAGTAGAATATTTATTAAAAATATATTTCTAAAAAAAAATAATACATCCACAGCGCGTTTTGAGGTGTACAGAATGAAAGTATTGCTACTCCATACATTTTTTTTTTTAGTCTGAATTAATATTTTTTAAATTTTTGACGAGCTCGATAATGACTTTTTGTCAACGTTCTGTTTACATTCGTACCTGCCCCTACTTGTTTAGTAGAGGTGTTGTTTATTCATCGATGTGTCGATGCATCGCGATGCTTCACGTGACGATTTGGAATCGATTAATTCAATTTTTTTTTTTTTTTTTTTAGTTATCCTATCCAGATTCCAGACTGAATAAGCTGCTGGATCATTTCATTTTCAAGAATGCACATTTCTTATTGTTCACTTGAAATATGGCAGATATGTTTACACTAAATAAATTTGATGGAAGTACATATCTTGTTTACTTGAATTAATGAACTCATTAAATCCAGGGCTTGACCGTTTTCAGTGTTTTCCGCCAATAGAGGGCGCTCTCATGCAAGTGCAGCTTTCCCTCGTCAAAGTTAAGTAAGTCAAAGAGCAAATGTTTACATAGTCATAAAATAAATTATTTTGTGTCTTTGAAAAATACATGTCAAATGTTCAAAAAACCTTGTTATTTACATAATGAGTGTTGTTAGAGGAACTGAGTTAATTGATTGGCTATTTATTTACAAATGTAGCCACAGATGAAGACAAAATCCATCTTGTATGGAAAAAAGCATTAAAAATCACAATAATCGAAGAATCGTGGCACCAATAATCGAATCAAATCGACAATCGTTATAATCGAAGAATCGAAGAATCGAAGCTCCAATAATCGAAATCGAATCGAATCGTGAGTTACCCTTGTTTGCACACCCCTACTTGTTTAGGGCTCCATATTTCATCCATATATCAATTGATCGTGCATAAAGTAGTCCCATAGGATAAAAGGAAGATGATGAGAAGAATTTGAGATGAGTAGACACTACATGCCCAAAACCCTTAAAATTATGATTTACGAATATAACAGTTAAGTAAGCAGTGACACACACTGTTGGCTGTTTAGAACAAATAAACAAGAAAGGTAAGCACAATAAATGATTCCCTGTGCAGTATTTTTTGGCAAGCCTTTACCAATTTATGGCATGGTATGAGTTGCATATTGGCAAAAAATTTAAAATTTAAATCACGTTGGTGTCCCCCCCAATCCTGACATCAGATCTGCACCCCTGTCTCCACAAATCCACAAGTTCCTCTCTTTCTCTTGTTTCACAAGTGAAAGAGAGGGGAGAAACGCATTTACAGTTTACTTCAACAAAATGGCTCTGAGAGGAAAGGTTGGAAACTTAAACAACAAACAGAAGTAAAATACAATGCAATACATTAGCAGATAGGTGTGTGAAAAAGTGTTTGCCCCCCTTCCTGATTTCCTATTTTTTGCATGTTTGTCAAAGTTAAATGTTTCAGATCATCAAACAAATTTAAATATGAGACAAAGATAACACAAGTAAACACATAATGCAGTTTTTAAATGAAGGTTTTTATTATTAAGGGAGAAAAAAAATCCAAACCTCCAAATCACTTTTTCACACAGGGCCATGTAGGTTTGGATTTTTCTTTCCCCTTCTAATTACATTCAAGCCGACTGGATTTATTTAGATTTTATGGCTGTAGAATTGTCAAATGTGCAAAGAATGAGTGCTCCTGCCCATTCTTTTCCCAAGATAACTTCAACTTTCAATATCTGGCAGTTATTCAATATTACTGTGTGTTCTGACTGTGTAATAACTGTTTAATTAGATTAGATTATCCTTTATTTCTCCCTCAATGGGGAAATTCACTAATAATAAAACCTTCATTTAAAAACTGCATTTTGTGTTTACTTGTGTTATCTTTGTCTAATATTTATATTTGTTTGATGATCTGAAACATTTAAGTGCACAAACATGCAAAAAAATAAGAAATCAGGAAGGGGGCAAACACTTTTTCACACAACTGTACCTGAGTGATTATTGCCATTATATGCCACTGTAAATCTTTCTTGTAAGTCGACTAAATACTATTACGGTTGTCAAATTAGCGCGTTAATTGCGATTAATTGATTACAGGTATATTTAGGACGTTGTGTTTTGTAATTTCTTAATCTATTTCTTAATCTCTAACTTTACTTTTTCTGTTTGCAAATTGCCTTTATTTTGAAATCTGTGTTTGTGCGTGGAAGTGGACACTGATTGGTTGTCCCTGTGTGTGGATGTGTATAGCTACGCTGGTAGGCTCCCATTGAGTGTGTTTACATGGGAAGTTTAATTCCTCTTTAATTCAGAATTAAAATTAAATCCAATTTAAAATGAGTAAAAATTACCATGTAAACACCTAATTCCGAATTAAACTTAATTCCGAAGTAAGTGGCTGGTTTATTCTGATTTTAAATCCGAATAGAATAATTCCGCGATCATGTATAAACTCATTCCGCTTTAAATTAATTCCGGTCTTTCTTTCTGCTCGTTCCCTCGCCCGTCTGTCTCCATGACGCTTATATTCCGCGCTGGGCTTGTTTTTGAAACAAAGTTTCAAGATGGCAGCACGCAGTAAACGGTGGTCAAGAGCAGAGAATATTTATTTCATAAATAGCTTGGAGGACCTGGAAATAATTAAAAGAACAGATGGCAGGAAACATAAAAATTTAGAGCTTTTCAAAGTTGTAGCGGCTAAACAGCTAAGTTTGTTTTTCTTCCGGTAGACGTAACTTCCGGTCCCCCCTATCCAATCAGAACCTTCCCAACCCCCAGACCTAAAGAGGAATTGGATAAAGCCGATCAAACATGTTTTCCATGTAGACCACAATTCCAAATTACTATTTCCATGTAAACTCGAAGGAAAATAGTTTAATTCTGAATTATTTAATTCGGAATAATTAATTCCGAATGTAACCGTGGCCATTGTAGCTGGACAGGCGTGGGGGGGTGGGGGTGAGTAGCAGAGAAGAGAGGGGAAAATGGAGGAGCAGGTGAAAGTTTTCTGTCCAGTCAATGGGGGATTTACATTTCTAAAACACCCCAACAGCACCTTTGGTAAAGCTAGTGTGATATGTGTTCTTTGTGAAAGGACTTTACTCACCACCGAAGCAGCTCACGTTTAGCTGTATAAACGCAAAGCACTCGGTCACGATCGCAGCCACAGCTAACGTTAGCAGCAACGATGTTGCCACAGCCACGATGTTACCACAGCAACGCTCTTCCCCAAACTAAACTTGAGGAGAGCACCCAGCGCATGCGCATGTCTGCGACCGAGAAGATGGCGAACGTTCTTTTCAAGTGGATGTAAATGGCTAGGACTGCATCTGTTCAAGTCTGAAAAAAAAAAAAAAATTACTTTATAAAGCCACTTTTTCTTTTGATCGGTCACAATAATGTAATGAATTCAAAAAAAACACCTCAAGTTGAGGGCTTTTCTCAGCAAATTTTAGGTGAGATTAAAAAAGAGACTAATTAGATTAATTAATTACAGATCTTAATTAATTAATCGCTCAATTTTTTTTAATCACTTGACAGCACTAAATGCGATTATAAACTATTCACCTCCACAGTATCTAAACAAATATAACTGATGTTACCAGTATTAATACACAAGGACCAGACTGGCTTTGTCAGACAAAGACAGACCCAAGATTACATCAGAAAAACACGGCACGTTATGAGACACATCACACAGCAACGACTGGAGACATGAATTTAAGTTTGGACGCAAAGGAAGCATTCCACTCATTGAGGTGATCATTTTATAGAAGTACTTTCAAAATGTGGCTTCCACTCAGCTTGAATAGACACTGCTAGAATCTAAATCAATGGAGATTTAACTCATTTGTTCATTCTGGAGAGAGGAACGATACAAGGGTGTTGTGCGTCGCCGCTCCTCTTCGCCTTGTTCATAGAACCCATGGGTCTATTGATTAGGCACAGCTTGGAGATAAAGGGGTAACAATGACATCCGGGAGCAAAAACTGTCCCCATTTGCTGACGACTTATTGATAAGTATAATACAGCCTACACAGACACTTCCAAAACTGATGCTGGATGAATCTGGTTTAACGTCTGGCTATAAAATTAATATTAACAAAACTCAAGTGCTAACATTTAACTATGACCCTCCATCTTTAATTAAGAGTATGTACAGGTAGAATTCCGTATTTGGGTGTTTCATTACATCTTTTATTAAGCAGTTCTTAGGTCTGGGTAGACATGATTGTTTCAGGGACCTGCAAGTGAAACATTATTTTAACAAAAATCTTAAAGAAGTGTTAGGAAGAGGTGAGTCAGGGTTTATTGAGGTATTTTTTTTTTATCATTAACCAAGCCCAGATCAAGCAAAACAATTATTTCCAAATGATATAATGCCATACAATCATCTAAACAAGAGAATACAGAACACAGAGAAGAAATGGGAAAAGGAAGCAGGGGTGATGATCACACGAGAGCGGGGAGAAAATATGAAAATGCTTATTAGTTTTAGTCACATTTTAGTCATTTCTATATGTGATAGTTTTAGTCTAGTTTTAGTCGACGAAAACTCAAAAAGGTTTTAGTCCAGTTTTAGTCAGTTTTAGTTAAAAAAAGAAAAGATAAAAAAGAAAGTATTTTCACCAATATTTACAGTAATAAAGGTATATTTTGTTTTAGCCTGAAGCTAGCAGACTCTACGTATGATAAGGCTGCACATATAACTCGACCAGTTTAATTTATGGCAAGGTGCTGACAGAACATAAACACACAGAGAGGACCACACCGTCACTGAATGTAAACATGGCTAAACATGCTGCTAAAGTTACAAAAAAAGCCAAGTGTGCTGTTCATTTAGACACATGGGGGACAGCAAAAGGGCTCAAATGCTATATTTTCGTCTATGTTTCAGACAGTCAATCAGTATTCGGCAGACTTGGCGTGCTCACTCAAAAAGAGTAAAAGTGTGTCACCGGGTGCCAGTCCAAAAAACTTATCAAAAAATCAAAATCCGACAGCACTCTCGTAAAGTACAAAACTTTAATATGGTTTAAATCACTGCACAGCAGCAGGAAATAGGACGCGTTTCAGCTTACAGCCGTCCTCAGCGAGCCTCATCGCTGAGGATTGATGTGAGCACAACTAAACTAACTTTAGCCTGGGTTAGCAGCGCAACCAAGCTAATTTTAGACTGAAATCAGCAATTGATCAGCAATTGATCATGTGAAATTGATCACAAGCCGATTGTCGAGTAACATTGTATGTATGCATTGTATGCCGCTGGAGATTGGTGGTATTCTACCCACCTCGTTTGTGGCCACATTTATCGCTGTCTCCCTCTACGATGCATTCTGTTTTTCTTTCTGCTTGATTATATTGAAAATATGTCCATATATCATCTCGTCGTTTCCGACGACCACGCCCCTCGCCGCTGCCATCAAGGTCCATCGTACTAGCGGACTGTGTGTGTGACTGATGCAGCCGTGTTGCTCAGGTGCTGTTGGCGTGATGCCAGGTGGGCGTGACCAAACAAGGATAGGTTGCAGCTGATATTTTTGACAGACATGTCAAAGGCAGGCAGAAATGTCATGCATTTTTAACGTCTGACCCACTAACATTATCGTCTAGTCTCGTCTCATCTGGTCAACAAAAACTCAAACACGTCTCATCATGTTTTAGTCATCAAAGAGCCATGTTAAGCTCGTCACTGTCTCGTTATCGTCATGAAAAAAAGGTGTGTCAACGAAATAATTTCGTCATCGTTGACGAAAAGGATTTTCAACAGGTCAATTTTTTGAGTTTTTTGTCAAGATGAATTGGCACTAGCCTTAAAAAAGGTCATGTGGTGCAACCATAATTCATATTAAATTAAATTAATTTCCTTAACATCTTGACATATTTTTTTTTACAAGTTTTCAGTATTATACAAAAATGGTTGTTTTTTAATGGTCGCGCCACATGATATTTCATAAAATGGACATAATCAGTCAAACTTTGTTCGTATATTATGATGGAAATATAAATATAAATGTGTTGCAATCTTACGCACTACAAGACATTTTGGAAATCATGCCAGATAGGACAGAAGATTGATTTAAAAAAATTTAGAGTGATTCCAAAACAAGTTTTCAAAACCAGAGTCATGGTCGGACGGTTGCACCACATGACATTTTGACGCTTAAAACAACAACAAAATCCCAAATAACTAGTATTTTTTGTAAAATTCAAGTGTGTCCATATGTGGGACAGGTCGGTCATATATATGGTATCTTATCCATTTAAACCTTTTTTGAATTGAAAAAAAATGTGTTTTTCAGAAAATATAGGCGTCACGTCATTGACCCATATATATTAACATCTACACGCACACTTATATTTACATATATAAACATCTATACATACCCATATGTATACATATACATATAAACACATATATGTGGATAAAAGTTGACCTGCAAAAATTGACATGTGCTGCTTCTTACAAAAACGTCTTTTTTAATATATTTTTGACCGAAAAATAAATGAATAAACCTAAGGGACCTGAACATACCTGTATTGGAAGTGGGCCATGAGGGCAGCAGCAAGAGGAGGTTGAGAAATACTGGACTAGACTAAAGCAACTAATTTCATTATTGTTTAAAGCAGCACAAATAATTTTTTTGTAGTTTTTAGCTCAGATGGACCCTCTGGTGTGGAGTATAACGCTAATTTAAAATGAAACTACCTAGCAGAAGAATATTAGGTACTGCATTTTCTCTTTTTAGGGCTCAACTGATTTAACTTCAAGGATTCTTATGATAAATGTACAAGATTGTACAACAAACGGTTATAATCCTTATATAAATGTCTTTTTAAATGTTAAGCCATTAGGACAAGTTTCATACATGGTTCCCACGTGTCCTGGAAAATTGAACGCTGACAATGGAAGCTGACCTAAAAAACAAAACTCACAGAACAATCTATAAAAATCTAAAACAAACCCCAAAAAACAAAAAACCCAAGCTGGAAGAGAATTAACTTTCTCTCACCAATTTTTAGATATGTCCATGGAGAGATATATTTTCCATAATAGACACAGGGATACAACCCACAAGAAACGAGACAGATTTGGACGTCTTGACACAGATTAAGTCTAAAGAGAGTCGGCTGATTTACATTTGGTCTCTTGCTCAATCAGAGTGAACACATGACTAGTTCCTTTTTATGTCATAGGACAGTTGTACTTATAACAACCACCGACACAGTGTGCAGTACATACTGAACATGGAACACTATAGGTGCAGTACATTGTATGCAGTTTTGAAAATTGCCTCTTGTCTTTGTCATTACAGGAAGATGGAAGCCAAAAGAACCCCAAAAATCACTCCTGTCTTCACTGTGGAAAAGTCTTCAGCACTTCATCAAATTTAAAGAGACATCAGAGGACTCACACGGGAGAGAAGCCGTACAGCTGTGATCAGTGTTGGGCAGCTTTTAACCAGCTGGATAATCTAAAGAAACACCAACGTATCCACACCGGGGAGAAACCCTACAAGTGTGATTTGTGTGGGGCAACTTTTACCCAACCGGGTAGTCTGAAGATACACCTACGCATTCATACGGGAGAAAAGCCCTACAACTGTGAATTTTGTGGGGCAGCTTTTACCCAACCTGGTAATCTGAGGGCACATCAACGTATTCACACTGGAGAGAAACCCTACAGCTGTGACCTGTGTGAAGCTGCTTTTACATCATCAGATAATTTAAAAGTGCACCAACGTGTACATACTGGAGAGAAGCCCTACAGTTGTAATTTTTGTGGTCTTGCTTTCACCCAGCCAGGTAGTCTAACAATACATCTACGTATTCACACCGGAGAGAAGCCGTATAGTTGTGAGCAGTGTGAGGCAGCTTTCACCTCATCAGGCTATCTCAGGAGACATCAACTTATCCACAGTGGCGAGAAGCCGTACATCTGCGATCAGTGTGGAGCTGCTTTTGCCTCATCGGGTTATCTGAGGAAACACCAACATATACATACTGGAGAGAAGCCATACAGCTGTGACCAATGTGGCGCAAGTTTCACAGAATCAGGGAATCTAAAAAAGCACCAACGTATTCATACTGGAGAGAAAGTGCATAGCTGTGAAGAGTGTGGCTCACATTTCACCTCATCCAGTGATCTGAAAAGACATAGACGTATTCATACTGGAGAAAAACCGTACAGGTGTGATCAGTGTGAAGCAGCTTTCACGACGTCGCATCAGTTACGACGACACCAGTTTGGTCACACTGGAAGGAAACAGTGCTGGTGTCTGGAATGTGGGAAGGGTTTTATGTGTGCATCAAACCTTAGAAAACATCAGCAGCTGCATACAGGATGAAGGCTGTATCACTGAGCCAGAGAAGAGAACATTCAGCTGCTGTCCTCCTGACAAGACTGTGAAATTTGTATTATTAGTTCCATGACAAGTATAATTAGGCAACTGTTGACATCTCTACAGCTAAAAAACAGGCACTTCTGAACAATAGAAATGTATTTTCAAATATTTTATTTCTGCAACACTTGCACAAACATGAAACCAGTTTAGATTGAGATTGTGACATCCACTTCCGGAGGATTTCATTATCCCTGATGTCCACGCAGAACCAGAGAAAGAGACACTGCACAGCCTACATAAGAATCTTCCTTGTTAAGTGTATATCTGTTGAGTGTAGAAATGTCTAAGATGTTATTAAAATAAAACAACTTTAATGACGCCGATGAAGAGGCCCTACAACAAAAGGGGCAAAATAAAGTAAGCTATTCATCATGACAAAAACACACTATAAGCTGTCATATATAAATATAACTAATGAGTAGACAGGTAAGAAGTAGAACAGCTACCGTAGATGACCAAATAGTCGCCCGCGCGCAAATACGCGCCTGTGCTCTAATAGCCGCCGGGGTCCGAGCCCATTTGACATAATAAACGCCGGTTCAATTAAACGCCCGGGCGACTACCGGTAATAACCTGGTAATAACACTGTATTTGCATTGTATTGTGTACAGTATCGTTCATACTGCTCTGATCAGCTCTGATCAGCTCCAGTTCATCAGTTATGGGGATTCTTTATTATTTATAATTTTATTTTTTTATATATTAAAATCCCAAAATATCTGTACCGTTTCTGATTGGGTGTGTGCACTGCGAATCATTTTTAGACACAACAAAGAACGCGTACCGCAAAAGTTGTGTCTCGGCGGAGGAACCCGGCGTCCCAGCAAAATGAGAAGAGAAAAAAGAGGTTTTCTGAAGAGCAGACAGCGCACACTGAAGGCTGATTTATGGTTCCGCGTTACACCAACGCAGAGCCTACGGCGTAGGGTACGCGGCGACCTGCACCGTACGTGGAAATACGCTCTTTTTTTTGCTATTAAAACATGATTTGTAATGTGAATTTGCAAAACTTAAACTACAAATAATAGTTTTTGACGTAACATCAGAGATTGCGCATGCTCTCTGTGAAAGGATGAGGCAAATCGGGTCGTAGCTGCTTCAACTGTGATTCCTTCACGAGGAGCGACCAGGATTTCAAACACGCTTGATTTTCTTGCGACCTCACGATTCGTGATCGGGAGCTCTTCGTGAGGTGTTGTGTTGTGTACAGTGTGTACAATTTTAGTTCCAGTGGTACTATGGTGATCTCATATGTTCTTTGTAAGTAATGGTCTGGTGCTGCTCATTGCAAAAATAAATTGTAGCCTGGTGCAAATACCCGCCTGGTTCTTATAAACGCCTGGGGTCCTAGTGGATTTAGCATATTAAACGCCCGGGCTATTAAATGGTCATCTACGGTATATAAACTGCCTTATATAACATCCGATCAGCAACAGTCTGACAGCTTCTCTGCTGTCAGTTAACCATCTACTGTTGCTTTGGAAACAAGCTGTGGAGTCAAAAGTTATGTCTTACATTTGCTGTTGTGTGACAAAATGTTGTATTTGAGAGCAATAAATGCTGGTTTCAAGTCTGAGTTTGTCAATTATCCTTTTGTTAGTATCCAACTTCAGTTTTTTTTTTTAAGGTCTTTTTTTTGAAAGAAGAATACAACATTTGATCGAGTAAGTTCATTTGCTTCGTTGTTGTTAGTCTATAGTGTGTCTTGCACACACATTTTGATCCCGCCTCTCAAAACTATTGGCTCCAGCATTTCAAAAGAGGTGTCAGTCATCCAAAATTAACCAATCTACTGACGAGTTACTAGTGCTCGTATCTCCTGTGGCTTGGCAACAATGAAAGGGTTTGCTGAAGGCTCAGCACCTACACCCGCCTCCTGTCTCCACCCTCCCACAAGCTTGCTCATGTTTTATGAGAGTGCAGAGTTTAGACAGAGAAAGCACGGGGAGGACATGCAAACTCCACAGAGAAAGACTCTGCCAGGCCAGGGAGTCGAACCGGGAACCTTCTTGCTGTGAGGCAACAGTGCTAACCACTAAGCCACCGTGCTGCCTAATGTGTAAATAAAAAATAAAAAACTGACAATGAATAATTCTGTGTAAATAAAAAAATATTATTCATTGTCAGTTAGAGAAAATGAGAATGATCTCAAGTTTCTTTCTAGCGCTGTAGCCAGGCTGACTCAAAGTCATAGCTCCATTGAGCCAGGCATCCCATCACATTTAACTGCTGAGGATTTTCTTGTTTATTATCAAAAAGAATATTGTGGACTACAATTATCATTTCCTACCAACTATGGGGATTACCGTATATTACAGCCCAGCAACCTTGGAATTAACTGGATCATCTGCTTCTCTACTATGGATATTTCTAAATCAAACTTGGTTTAATCTTACTTATTCAATTCAATTTTCTTTTATTTGTATAGCATCTATCACAAATTGTCTCTAGGTGGTTTCCAGAGACCCAGAACATGACCCTCCGGAAGCAATTATTGAATAAACAATAGCAGGTAAAAAAAAAAACACTTTAGGAGGGAAAAACCTTGATCAGGTTTTTTTTTTTTATGTTTTATTAAATCTTTATTTCATCAGGCAAGCAATTTAAGAAGTAATAATGTTGCTTGTTGCCTTGTTATCATAGTTCAAACTTTTTTTTTGATTTTTTTTTTTTACGAGGACGTTTGTGCATTGCAGTAATCACATTTCATTCCAGGGACTCCGGATCAGGTCCGACACCTAATAAGCTTTAGGACTACCAACGAGGAGAATTTCACTAAGAAGAAATATGCTGAATATGAATTGAATTGGGATTGGGCCCAATTCAACTTCACTCGCACTTCTTTTCTTCCCTAACCCCTAAAAAAGAAGGGGGAGATTTTAGGGCACTTGAAATCTAGGGCACTTGGCCCAGGTGCCTGTCCCAATTCTCCTACTCCCCCTCGTTTTCATCCCTAGCCTGATCAGGAAGCCCAGAGCTAAAAGCTGCTTTAACTTCAGTTTTGTACTTGTGTGGTTTTACTCACTTTGAAATTAATAATCGGTTATGTAGGTTTTGCTCATATCGTGCATGTGTGTAAATAGTTTTGTACTTGTGTGGTTTTACTCACTTGGAAATACTTTTAAATTGTGTAATAAAACTTGTTACACAACAGTTTTCTCTTCTGGGGTTTCTCAAAGTAAAATATGGTTTGCGTGCAAAGTAAACATTGCACGCAAAACAAAGAAAGGTGCTGTTCCATATAAGAAATATGTACAAAAAAAAAAGTTTGCAGTGTATGTGCTGCTACTGCTGATGAGGTGTCTGGTCCACCATTTTCTCCAAAAGGTTCAGGAACCTGTCCATGTGTTCTTCATTCTTTTGACATCTTCTGTCTTCTTTGGCGGCCTCAGCTTGAAGGAAGTCCTGCATAGAGAATTTCTTTTTTTGGGGGGATCGGGGGGAAAGTGGACCTGATGCCTGAAGCTTCCAGCTTCCTCTTCCAGCTGGTGAGGCAGAGCTTGAGGCCGATGTGCTGGTGTCTTCCAAAGTGTTCTGAGATAAAAAAAGATGGATACACATGTTGATTATACACATGACTGGACTATCATACACACCCACAACATCCTACCAGGTTCATTATCACTGTATAAATAAAAATTACCTCTTTGCTTTCCTCTGAATTTGTCAGAGAGGACACCGGTGAGGATGGAGAGTCGATTATGTTCTGAAAAGAAAATAACAGTTAGATCTTCAGGTACTCACAATCAGGAGGGAACCACCGGTCGTAGCACAAGCTAGCTATAGGAAGAAGAACTGGGGAATAAGATTGTGCTTTTTTACAGCTAAACTTACCATGAGTATTTGCGTGGGATCTTCATAAGAGGCCAACAAACATGGAGGCTGGATTGAAGGTCTGGACCCCAAAACCTCATGCATCTCTTTGTAGAAAGGCCATGAGGCTGCTGTGACTTCCCCACTGTCTGTCCCGGAGCCGGTATATGTGTCAGGATGTCGGAGGGCCCAGGCGGGGGTTTGAGTCCCATTTTGGGTGAGAGTCATACGTGCTGACCGTTCAGCCAAAGGAACATCCCTGTGGCCAAGTGACCAGGAAAATGATCAATTGAAGTCATAGATCAATCGGTCATAGGACCGTCAACTGTAATGTTTATTATATTGATTGATTGATTGAAACCTTTATTGTCCCCTCTGGGGAAAATCAGTTGTCAAACAGCTCATGACATTTAAAAAGAGGAATATATTATTATTGTTTTCTGAAAGTTATAAAAATGTTAATTGTTTATGGTGCTGGAATGTGACAAGTGCCAGAGGTTTGGCCAAACAATATCCGCTCCAGTGTATTAAGGTAAATCATATAGAACTGTAGTGATAGTTATTTAGTGTACTGTCACTAATATGCCAAACTCATATTTCTCATACTACTCTTTCTATGATTTTTTTGTATAATCTCTCACTTATATTAATTTTCAATACCTTGTCTTCTTAAAATTATCCTTTTTTGTATCCTCTCATTGATATTGCTTGCTTCTTTGTATTGATTATTCTTTTTGATTGTTTTATACCTGGTTGCTACAGCACTGTAAATTTTCTCAATCTGGAACTAAAAGAAATTTTGTTTTGCTTCATAGGTGTCTGCTGTCTGGGAGCTGTTGGGAATTGACCTAACTGGACCTTAACTGGACCTCTGCCCAAAACAGCAGGTGGTTTTCAGTACATGCTGACAGCTACTGACTATTTCTCTAAATGGGTCGAGGCTTTCCCAATGCGGAGCAAGAAGCAGCAGAAGTGGGAACATGTGTGTTCTATCATTTACAGACACGGTTGTCCCAAAAGGATCTCGTCGGACCAGGGAAGAGAGGATTCTGAGTGAGAAAATCTGAATCTAATATTAACGTAAAACTGAGGCAGTTTTCCTCTTTAAACATCCCAAAGTACAGAGTTCATGTTCAGAACAGATAATATTTATGTATTTAAATGTGTCTTTACTGATTTTACTGCTCTTGTTCTGACTTCACTCATAACATTCTTTAAATCTCAAGAATCATTTTTCCTGTTAAATAAAGATGAAATAAATTAAATAAAACAGTAAATAGCTGAATCTACTTCTAAATAACCAGAAGAAAACGACGAGCCAATCAGAGGACAGGAGAGAGACAATGAGCAAACAAGGGTGTCACCTGTATCCCCAAAGTTTTTCTGCTCCTATCTCTCTGTATAAACAGCATATTAATCAGGTTTTTAAGACAGCATTTTTCCATCTCCGTAATATCACAAAGATTAGGAACATCCTCTCCAAAAGGGATGCAGAAAAACTAACTCACACGTTTGTATCTTGTAGATTAAATTACTGTAATGTTTATTACCAGGATGTCCAGGTAATTCTCTGAATATCGTCCAGCTGATCCAAAATGCAGCAGCGTGAGGGCTGACAGGAATCAACAAGAGAGACCACATCTCTATCCAATTCAAAGTTTTATACTTGTGTATAAAACTCTCTGTTCTCTGTTCTCAGAGTGCAGGTTTACTTGTAGTTACTAGAAGATCCAGTGGGTTAAGGAGGCTGACACCACCCCCACCTTTAAAACCAAACTTAAAAAGTTTCTGTTTAGTAAAACGTATAGTTAGAGTAAACTCTAGTGTGTTTGGGCCAGTAGTCATAGCTGCAGCTGCAGGACAAGATTATAGCAGACTCTTCTTAAACATATCTTAATCCCAGATATGCTGCTATAAACCTACGCTGCAGGGGACACCAACATGATCCACTGAGCGGTGACCCTCACCCCTTATGCTCTCCTCTTCTTCCCTATTCTTCCTCAGCTCAATCCTCAGTTATTCATTAGAAGTATCTCATAACCACAATTGTTCTCCATTGTACTTGTAGTTTGTTGTGCTTGTCTGCTCCTCTTTTCCTTTTCTGTGCATGTTTGCAGGCCAGAGCTTCAGGAGCTGCTTGCTGCCCTGCAGCTCCACCCTCTGACCATCCCACTACCTGTTTCCACCCGTCTGTATAGATGTTTCTGTTGGTATAAGATGTGAATGTTAACAGCCATTAATTGATTCATGAATGACTGAACAAATGTGTTGTTGAAGAGCCTGGTCTGTTGGAGAGCCTCATAACCTCTTGAAGATGTTGTATTGCTGAACTGGAAAATAGTTCAGGCTGATGAGCAAGCGGTTAGCACTGGTGACCACATGTTTAAAGTTCAACATGTACAACAGCTTACAAAAGTGCATATTTGTGTAAAGAAGTAGCTCAGTGTTTAAACATGTGTCTGTGGCTTAAGTGACAGGGGATTAACTCTACAAAGTATGTTAAGCATTAGAGTTGTACTTGTTTTGTATACCATCAGTAGATAAAACATTAAAACCTTTAAAACAAAAGCCACCATCAGCTCAAAGAACAGCTCAGCCAGTTAAG
This sequence comes from Cololabis saira, assembly GCF_033807715.1. NCBI lineage: Eukaryota > Metazoa > Chordata > Actinopteri > Beloniformes > Belonidae > Cololabis > Cololabis saira. Next base: position 11,253,874 of record NC_084606.1, on the reverse strand, counting down.
CGAGTACTTGGAAAAGGCAGCACGTTTAAAACAGTTTCTTTCTGTCTGTAAACAGTGAAGATCAGGAGTCTCAGGAATGACAGCACACTGCCCCCTACAGGAAAATTATTATATGACATGTAATAAGGTTTATATAGGGGAAAGTAGTATGTTTAATTACTTTTTATTCTGTTAGATATTTAATGAGGATCCCCCCCCAAATTGTTGTCATTTAGAATTTAGGGGAAAGGTTTTTGATGTAAAGGATGTTTGCTGTAGGACGTTCTTGACTGAAACCTGGCTCCATGAAGGTGATCTTGCTCCTTTTTTGGAGCTCCTTCCCCCTGGATGTAGTTTGTTTTGTTTGTTTTGAGGTGGAGGACTGGCATCCAGATTCAAATCATCCTTTCACACGCAGCAGTTTCTAGCTGTCAGCTGTACAGACTGAACCGTGGCTGAATTAGTCCACTCGTGCACTCAGATGCGGATGTTGACAGGCGGAGAGAAAGTGGGAAAAACGACAACCTCCAAATATCTCGGGATCTCCTGCATGATTGTCTTACAACCAGGGGCGGAGCAGGGGTCCCAGCCCAGGGGAGTGAAGCATTCTAGGCGGGCCCTTGTGGCCTAAATATCCCCGTTAAAACATAATCGCTAAAAAAAAAAAAAGCCACAGATCAGCCCCTTGTCACACAACCACAGCACACGGTCAGAACGATTCACATGAGGTTTCAGCACCATGGATTTACCAGTCATTATGTCAAACCTAATTATAAGCCTAATGCAGACTTTAAGATATAAGTATCAAACTGGAGATAAAAATCAAATGACGTCCAGTGATGTCGGATTCAATACAGCCGAGTAGCACAATTCAGACAAACGTGTTCAACCTACACAACAGTTACAATGTGCAACGACATGTATTTAACACAATGACCGAGCAGACACGACGGTCAAACAGCAACAAACAATATAGGAAAGGCCATATATTCAGCATTATGACAATGTTATCAGAAATAATTAATATTATGACAGCTCACCAATGTTGGTTTCATCCAGCGGTGGGCGGAAAACCACAATAAAACATATTTCTATCCAAGGGGGGAAAAAGTACATATTGAACAATCCAAAATGCAAAAAACTTTAATTTTAAAACTTTTTCAAATGCATCTATTTCTGAACCATCAGCCGCAAACCTTTCAATCACTTTGCTCTTATCAATGGCGATGTCCCTCTCGATTGAGAGCAAGGTGAGGTTTGATAGTCTGGCCTCATCCATGCAGCCCGGAGAGAGTTTTTAATCATTTCAGCTGCTGAAACTCAGCATGAGTTTCCTGCTTTAAGGCTCTGATGCGACAAGTGGCTAAAAGTAAACAGACAACATGCGCGCGCATGAACTCGTGCATGATAGGCAGACACACAAGGGAGAAGGGACTATATCTTTCATTTTTATTTTTTAAACAACTTTATCCTTATGAACGCAATTGTTATATAGTCCAACTTTCTTTATTTTATTCAGCACACTTTTCTTTTTTTTCCCCTTCGGCGTGGGCCCGGGGCGGCCGCCCCCTCTGCCCCCCCACCTGCTCCGCTAGTGCCTACAACTTATCAGCAGGTTTTTAAAGTTGCTAAAGCTGAATATTTCTCCTCATTCGTCTACAAAAATTTTCACAAACCTCCTTCTTCATGTATTTGACTCACTAGTGAATCCCTGCGGTGCTGGTTCTGTTAAACCTTCTTCTCTGTGTGAGGAGGTTTTGCAGTTTTTTGTAAACAAGATTTCTGCTCTTAGATCCCCAGCATACTCAGGACCCATCTGTCATCTTCATATTTCTGCAGAAGACAGGATTCTGACTTGTCTTGGAAGTCTGAGGTGTACAGCGAGAAGAGCAGTGGTGAGGGTACAGTCCCCTGTGGTGCTCCTGTGCTGCTGACCATGTGGTTAGACACACAACCATTCAGTTTCACAAACTGTGGTCTATTTGTCAGGTAGTCAGTAATCCAGGTGATTGTCAAGGCGTCCACTTGGATCTTCTGGAGTGTCTTACGTAGTAATGAAGGCTGGATGGAGTTAAATGAACTGGAGAAATCAAAGAACATGATTCTCACAGTTCTGCTGCTTTGTCCAGATGACTGTGGGTTTGTTTACGCAGGTGTATGACGGCATCTCCAACTCCAACCACACGATTATAATCAAACTGCAGTGGGTCCTGGAAGGTACTTGTTTGCTTATTCAACTGGGCCAATAAAAGTCTCTCCAGGACATTCGTGGTGAGATGTTAGGGTTACAGGTCTATAGTCATGAGGAGAAGATGGATGAGATATGGCAGATATTGGAATTATTAACAACAATTCTGGATGTTTTATTTGTTGGCAACAATTACAGTTACAGTTAGTTTGTTCTGGAGCTGAATGACGTGATGTTTTTATGCCTTGTGGGATTCAGAGCTGCTACAGAGCTGAAAAATGTGTTTCCCATTCATAGAAATACTCATGCAATCATCCAAGAATGGATCTCTTCACTCAAGCATTTAAGCATGAGGTAACCGCGCCTTAGTTGCCACTTTCCTTTTATCTATATATCATGATTTTTACTGTCTGCATTACTTTTATACTTTTAAATGTTTTTATATGATCATTTTTATCTTGTACTCTTATTTGTTGATATTTTTATCTTTTTATTTTTTTATATGTCTACGACTCAGTGCAGCATTTTTACCTTTTTATATTCATATTTTCATTTTTTATATTCCTTTTTATATTATCCTATCTTAGTAGTTGTTCTGGGGAGGAATTTGGAACTGAATTTTGTCAGGGTTATGTATTATATCACTGCACTTAAATATTTGTGTTTTTTGTTTTATTTGCTGTTGTTGTTTCTCTATTTCTCATTGTTCTTGACATGTTTGTACCGTTACTGTGAAGCACTTTGAGCTGCGACTTTCGTATGAAAGGTGCTATATAAATAAAGTTAATTATTATTATTATTATTATCACTTTATTATTCCAACAAGAGACTGATTAGTACATCTGAGGGTTTTTTTTCTGTGCCTTATTTATTGAAGCTTTAACACGTCTAAACTTGGAACTGAAACAGCAACTTTATGATGAGAAGCAGATCCGTTTGAAGAGTCAGTCATCTCAACAAGAACTTTTTTATTCAAAGTTTTATTCAGATAAACAACGTGAGACTGGTAGTAGTTTTAAACAGGAAAGTTTTCTGTTGTGAAAGAGTTAAAGTGTTTTCTCTCAGACAAACTCTCCTCTTGGACTCTGAGCCTCATAAACCGGCAGCTCCACTCTGGACACGTTTCCTGGTTCCCTCCCCTGCAGATCTGCAGTTTGAAGACGGGTCTAAACAACATGAGCTGAACACTGAGAGTTGACGCCCTCTGTTCTCTGCACAGACACATGATTTGTAGATCAGCGCTCAGACTAGTCAGACTAGTTATCGAGAGGTGAAATGGCGCAGAAAGGAGATCAGCTGGATCAGGAAACCTTTTCTTGTTCGATCTGTTTGGATCTTTTAAAGGATCCGGTGACTATTCCCTGTGGACACAGTTACTGTATGAACTGTATTAAAACCTACTGGGATGAAGGAGAGAAGAAAATCCCCAGCTGTCCTCAGTGTAGAGAGACGTTCATCCCGAAGCCTGTGCTGGTGAAAAACACCATGTTAGCAGCTTTAGTGGAGCAGCTGAAGAAGACTGGACTACAAGCTGCTCCTGCTGATCACTGCTATGCTGGACCTGAAGATGTGGCCTGTGATGTCTGCTCTGGAAGAAAACTGAAAGCTGTAACGTCCTGTTTGGTCTGTCTGGCCTCTTACTGCGAGAAACACCTTCAACCTCACCATGATGCGGCTCCATTAAAGAAACACAAGCTGGTGGATCCCTCCAAGAACCTGCAGGACAACATCTGCCCCCGTCATGACGAGGTGAGGAAGATGTTCTGTCGTACTGATCAGCAGAGTATCTGTTATCTCTGCTCTGTGGATGAACATAAAGGCCACGACACAGTCTCAGCTGCAGCAGAACGGACCGAGAGGCAGAGAGAGATGGAGGTGAGTCGACAACAAATCCAGCAGGAAATACAGGACAGAGAGAAAGATGTGAAGCTGCTTCAGCAGGAGGTGGAGGCCATCAATCAGTCTGCTGATAAAACAGTGGAGGATAGTGAGGAGATCTTCACTAAGCTGATCTCTCTCCTCCAGAAGAGAAGCTCTGATGTGAAGCAGCAGATCAGATCCCAGCAGAAAACTGAAGTGAGGAGAGTCAGAGAGCTGGAGGAGAAGCTGCAGCAGGAGATCACTGACCTGAAGAGGAGAGACGCTGAGATGGAGAAGCTCAGAGACATGGAGGACAACAACCAGTTCCTCCACATTTACCCCTCACTGTCACCACTCAGTGAGTCCACACACTCCTCCGGCATCAGCATCCGTCCTCTCAGGTACTTTCAGGATGTGGCAGCAGCTGTGTCAGAGGTCAGAGGTCGACTACAGGACATCCTGAGAGACACGTGGACAAACGTCTCACTGGCCATCACTGATGTGGATGTTTTACTGTCAGAACCACAACCAGAACCAAAGAGCAGAGCTGGATTCTTGAAATATTCATGTGAAATCACTCTGGATCCAAACACAGTACACAGACTGCTGTTACTGTCAGAGGAGAACAGAAAGGTGACAGTTATGAAGAAACATCAGTCTTATTCTGATCATCCAGACAGATTCACTAATGTTCTTCAGGTCCTGAGTAGAGAGAGTCTGACTGGACGTCATTACTGGGAGGTGGAGAGGAAAGCAGATCTAGTTGGTGTAGCAGTTTCATACAAGAATATCAGCAGATCAGGGGAGCCGAGAGAATGTGGATTAGGGAGAAATGACAAATCTTGGTCACTATATTGTTACTCAGACAGATATGTATTTTGTTACAACAACATCCAAACCTCCGTCTCAGGTCCTCCTTCCTCCAGAATAGGAGTTTACCTGGATCACAGAGCAGGTTTTCTGTCCTTCTACAGCGTCTCTGGAACCATGACCCTCCTCCACAGAGTCCAGACCACCTTCAATCAGCCGCTCCACGCTGGAGTCGGGATTAAACACTGTCCTGGAGACTCAGCTGAGTTCCGTAAACTCAAATAGACTTTTTTCTTCTCCATGTTCATAAGTCAGTGTTGATTGTTGTGATTTTTCTTCACTATTAAGAGGCCGACGTCTCCAACTCTGATTGTGGGGGGAATATTGCTGTTCTATTAGTAGGTGTTTTGTTATTTCATCTTTTCCAGGTAGCACTGTTTTATTTCTGTTCACTTGTGAAATATTGTTATCAACAGGAAAATCTAAATGTCTATTTGCTTCGCCAATATAAGTGTTGTGCCTTAAATATATGTACAGTATTTATGTTTATTTGTTTGTAGGTGCAGTGCGAGTCCTGCAGTAGGTGGGCACATTTTGAATGTGTCCACTATGACAAAGGGACACAATATAAGTGCCAAAAATGTGGCTGAACTGTTCTGTTTGGCATTTTGTTGTTCTCTGTTATGTGTGGCCAGGTATGGGTTGTTTCATTTTTGGGAAAAGTTCACCTTTATTTTTCCTCTGTACATAATGGCAGAGTTTTCTTTTTTTAGTTTGTTATTTTAGTTTGAGTTGGAGATTGTCGGTAGTCCTGTTTTGTCGGTTTGTTTTAGGTTATAGGTTTACCTGTTTTTTTTCTTATTTAGTGGGGAAAGTGCATGGTCCGACGGCCCATGCGTACCCCTCTTTTGTTCTTTGACACAATTTGTTTGTTTGTGTGCCTTTACTTTTATTTCTTATTATTTTATACTTATTATCAATCCAAAAATAATTATTACAAAACTGATAAATTGGGGGGGTGTCTGAGAGAGCCAGAGGTGAGATAAACCATAGTCATCCAGTATCCGCTTTACTAGCAAAATCCATGGGGCTAGTTGTAATCTGGATCAAAGTGATCCGGATTTGGAAATCCCATTTTATGCTATCCAGGATCAGGTAATCCGTTTTAGTTTCATGCCGGTTTTGCAAAGCAACATTGGATTGGATCACCCTGATCCAGATACACAGTTTTTAAGATTACCAAATCCGGATTACCAGTGCTCTAAATGGGACAACATATCACAATGTGGCCTAAAGAACAACAGTTAGAAGAGCCAACATGGGGTCACTTTAAGTGTATTGCACAACATCGCTACCAGGCTCAATGTCCCTCTCTGTGATGACGTTTGTGATGCACCTGAGCCTGTTGAAGAACCAGACCAACCTCTGGCCTTCTGTCAGAATGAGGGACTGACTGGACGTGTAGTAAGGGATGCAATAGTTAGAAATGATTTTTGACAGGTTCATCTCTGATGATTGTTTCTTTGATATTAATATACAGTGATGAATTACAGAAAAATTGAATATATTATTTTTGTTTGTTATAGAAATCTGTTTGGGGGATTATTTCATGGTGATGTAACGGGTACCGTAGTAACGGCACCTTGGTTGACAGATACGTTCCTGAGAGACAGGAGAGAGATGAGGACACGGCTGTTCAGTTTCAGGCACTTGCAGTAATTTTATTAAAGTTTCACTTTTAAACACACTCTTGTATTAAGTTCTTTTTTTTATGTTCAACATATTCAGTATTCAATGTCCTTTGAGCATTCTCAATGAATTTCAGTGTCCATGTCATCACAAAATCATAATATTCTTCAGTACAAAGTCCATAGCAAAATAACATCTCTTCTCCAAAGTACATGTTCACTTACTCTTCAGCATAGTGTTTTAACCTATTTATCAAAAATGAATTACATAGACAATGGTATATTCACCAGCTTAATGTTAAAGTTACTTTTAAACTTCTCATGAAAGTATTTTACTTCGTTTCACATCACAACAGTACTGCATTTTACCCTCATAAACCTTAAGGGCTTAATGTAAACAAAACTCGTTTTAAACAGTCACCTTTTTTCCTTCATGAACATTCATAGCAAAAACACAATGGTTGGGACCTTACAGGCGGCAAAATAAACGATACACATCGAGATTGTAAGTTTCTAAAACATTACTGAGGCGTACGTTCACGTGGGGAAGGCGCGTGTATTAAACTGAATTGGTTTCCACTACCATGCATGTCGTGCGTGATCACTGCACTGTCAAACGGCTAGACTTTGCCTTCGTTGCAAACTTACTTAAAACAAAATCACAAGAAGTCTCTTTCGAAAATTACTTCACAAAAACAGTTCACAACCATCCCAACTACATTTCAGCAGGGCTAATCCCAACTTTCAAAGCATATTTGCACATTTACGAACCTGAGAGACAGGAGAGAGATGAGGACACGGCTGTTCAGTTTCAGGCACTTGCAGTAATGAAGGGAAAACGCAACGCAAGTCACTAAAAACGAAAACCGCCCTCGCCCCCTGCTGGCTTGGAGCAACATTACAAGATACACATTTCAATATGGAAATAAACCACTGCATAAAGAAATGCAAACTCTTTGGGGTACCTTTTTTTAAAATGAATTACAATAAATTTGTATTCAAAATAAAAGACAATTTCTCTTTTTCATAAACACAAAATGTGACACTTTTGTGGTCGTCACAGTGACAAGATAATTTTTATTTTATTTTTACTTTACTATACCGAAAGGCTTAATTGGTAGCCTATGTTTACTTTATCTACTTTATCACTGTAACGGTTAAACAAGTCAAGTGCAAAATATAAATAAAAGTATTTACACTAAATGATACAAATGTTGTATTATTTGACCAATTTTAAAGTTTTTCGACATTTTCCTCCTGAAATCCACCTTGAAATCCTCCCCCTGTTGGGATCAGGATAATCCTGTTTTTTTGGATCAAAGTTATACTGGAAAGTTTTGAACAACACAAACTGAAGGTTTGATCCAGATTAAAACTAGGATTGGATTACGTGATCTAATCCGATTTCAGAATCCTTCTTTCCCTTTTTCTTTTTTTTTAAACAAACTTTATTCAACATTTCAAAAGTACAAAATTCCTTTGAGGAAACATTAGTTTGCAACTGAAACATAAATTCACAACACACAAGCGAATATGTAAATCTATACATTTTTTTCCAAGATAATCTTCTTGATTAAATAAAAAAAATAAAAAATAAAATAAAATAATCACAAAATAAAATAATCACTGGGGTTGACATTCCAACAAAAGTGTTTAAGCGTAGCAACATTTGTAAATTAAAGAGCAAGAGAATTTAACATGGTTTACCTTCTTTCCCTTTTGAACAACCCATTTTCAAATTTTGATCCAATCCGATAACCAAAATCCGATCAGATTACCTTTGAACAACTGGCCCATGACTGAAATACATCTGTTTTGTACGAGGTACCGTGAAGGCAGCATGGGGTGGTAGGTAAACTGAGCATGCGCAGCTCGCAGGGCGCTGCTAAACGTCGTGGACCAGAACCAGGATGGAGCAGCAGAAACTGGACCCCCAGGACCAGGCGGAGCAGAACCAGGACCAGGACCAGAGAACCGGAGCAGCATCGTCCTCTAACGCTGATCTGCAGGTCAGAATCCTGGGGAAAAACCATCGGACTGGCGGTTAGCATGCAGCTAACGCAGCTGCAGCTCAACATCTACATTTAAACTTTAATTTCAGATTGAGACTGATTCAGTCATGAACCTGGTGTCAAGTTGACAGTCAACATACAGTCTGGATTCAGCTGAGGTGAAACTGTATCATTCACGGTCAACATCTTCATCAAAACACGACATTTATACAGGACTGTCTCAGAAAATTAGAATATTGTGATTTTCTGTAATGCAATTACAAAAACAAAAATGTCATACATTCTGGATTCATTACAAATCAACTGAAATATTGAAAGCCTTTTATTATTTTAATATTGCTGATCATGGCTTACAGCTTAAGAAAACTCAAATATCCTATCTCAAAAGAGTATTTTAGAGTATATTAGAATATTCTGGGAATCTTAATCTTAAACTGTAAACCATAATCAGCAATATTAAAATAATAAAAGGCTTGCAATATTTCAGTTGATTTGTAATGAATCCAGAATGTATGACATTTCTTTTTTTTTTAATTGCATTACAGAAAATAAAGAACTTTATCACAATATTCTAATTTTCTGAGACTGTGTGTGTGTGTGTGTGTGTGTGTGTGTGTGTGTGTGTGTGTGTGTGTGTGTGTGTGTGTGTGTGTGTGTGTGTGTATATACAGTATATCTCAAAAGTGAGTACACCCTTTAGATTTTTGCAAATATTCTGTCATATCTTTTCAGGGGATAACACTATCTTAATGAAACTTTGATATAACTTAAAGTAGTCAGTGTGCTGCTTGAATAACAGTATAGATTTATTGTCCTTTGAAAATTACTCAGTACACAGCTGTTAATGTCTAAACACCTGGCAACAAAAGTGAGTACACCCCATAGTGAACATGTCCTAATTGTGCCCAATGATGTTGTTTTCCCGCCCTGGTGTCATGCGACTCGTTAGTGTTACAAGGATTCAGGTGTAAATGATAAGCAGGGCTGTTAAATTTGGTGTTTTGGGCACAATTCTCTCTGAATGCTGGACAACATGGCACCTCATGGCAAGGAACTCTCTGAGCAGCTGAAAAAAGGGATTATTGCGCTTCACAAAGATGGCCTTGGCTATAAGAAGATTGCCAACACTATGAAAATGAGTTGCAGCACAGCTAAGATCATACAGCGGTTTTCCAGGACAGGTTCCACTCGGAACAGGCCTCGCCAGGGTCGACCAAAGAAGTTGAGTCCACGTGCTCAGCGTCATATCCAGAGGTTGGTTTCCAAAAATAGACGTGCGAGTGCTTCCAGCATTGCTGCAGAGGTTGCAGGAGTGGGATGTCAGCCTGTCAGTGCCCAGACCATACGCCGCACACTGCATCAAATCGGTTTGTATGGCCGTCGCCCCGGACAGAAGCCTCTTCTGAAACCGATGCATGAGAAAGCCCGCAAACAGTTTGCTGAAGACAATGAAACCAAGAACATGAGTTACCATGTCCTGTGGTCTGATGAGACCAAAATAAACCTGTTTGGGTCAGATGGTGTCCGGCGTGTGTGGCGGCACAATGGTGAGCAACCAAGACAAATGTGTTTTGCCTATAGTCAAGCATGGTGGTGGCAGCATCATGGTCTGGGGTGTGCTGGGGAGTGCTGCCGGCACTGGGGAGCTGCATTTCATTGAGGGACACATGAATTCCAATATATACTGTGACATCCTGCAGCAGAGCATGATCCCCTCTCTTCGGGAACTGGGCCGTAGGGCAGTTTTCCAACATGATAATGACCCTAAACACACCTCCAAGATGACAATGGCCTTGCTGAAGAAGCTGAAGGTTAAGGTGATGGACTGGCCAAGTATGTCTCCAGACCTAAACCCAATTGAGCACATGTGGGGCATCCTCAAGAGGAAGGTGGAGGAGTGCAAGGTGTCCAACATCTGTACGCTCCATGATGTCGTGATGGAGGAGTGGAAGAAGATTCCAGAAGCAACCTGTGCAGCTCTGGTGAACTCCATGCCCAGGAGGGTTAAAGCAGTGCTAGATAGCAATGGTGGTTACACAAAATATTGACACTTTGGGCACAATTTAGACATGTTCACTATGGGGTGTACTCACTTTTGTTGCCAGCTGTTTAGACATTAACAGCTGTGTACTGAGTAATTTTCAATGGACAATAAATCTATACTCTTATTCAAGCAGCACACTGACTACTTTAAGTTATATCAAAGTTTCAGTAGGATAACGTATCCCCTGAAAAGATATGACAGAATATTTGCAAAAATCTAAAGGGTGTACTCACTTTTGAGATATACTGTGTATATATATATATATATATATATATATATATATATATATATATATAATCACGACTATTGTTCATTATTTTGACATCAGACAAATATAATCACGACTAATGTTTATTATTATGACATCAGACAAATAAATATAATCACGACTAATGTTCATTATTTTGACATCAGACAAATATAATCACGACTAATGTTTATTATTATGACATCAGACGAATAAATATAATCACAACTAATGTTCATTATTATGACATTGGACAATTAAATATAATCACGACGACTTATGTTCATTATTATGACATCAGACAAATATAATCACGACTAATGTTTATTATTATGACATCAGACAAATAAATATAATCACGACTAATGTTCATTATTATGACATCAGACAAATACATATAATCACAACTAATGTTCATTATTATAACATCAGACAAATAAATATAATCACGACTAATGTTCATTATTATGACATAGGACAAATATAATCACGACTGATGTTCATTATTATGACATCAAATAAATATAATCACGACTAATGTTCATTATTATAACATCAAATAAATATAATCACGACTAATGTTCATTATTATGACATCAGACAAATAAATATAATCAAGAATAATGTTCATTATTATGACATCAGACAAATAAATATAATCACGACTAATGTTCATTATTATAACATCAAATAAATATAATCACGACTAATGTTCATTATTATGACATCAAATAAATATAATCACAACTAATGTTCATTATTATGACATCAGACAAATAAATCAGGGATTCTTGAGATAAGGGACAAAACAGGTTTTAAAATTTTTTTTTTTTAAATGCACACTATATTCATTGGAACTGTATATTTCTGTAGAGAAGGGTCTTAGCTATTAAACCATGTAAAGGAACAGGTTCTAAATAAAAACACTTTGTCACTTTGGCCGCGTTCAGACTGCAGGCAAATATCCGATTTTTATCCCATCCAGATTGAAACTGGATGACTCTTTTGAAGTCTGAACAGTCCCAAACCGCATGAGATCCGATTTTTGCAAACCAGATGGAAACCACCTCCGGGAGGTAGTTTCATATCCGATCCATATCTCATTTGGGCAGATGCGTCTCAGTCTGAACAGCTCCAAACACTCAGATCGGATATGACTGTCCCAGACGCTCCAAACCACCCGCCCATTTCCAGTTGTGGAGCTACTCATCCTTTCACAGAGAGCATGTACAATCTCTGATGTCACGTCAAAAACTATTATTTGTAGTTTAAGTGTTGCAAATTCACATTACAAAATGTTTTAATAGCAGAAAAAAAGACCGCATTTCCACGTACGGCGCGCGTCGCCGCGTACCCTACGCCGTAGGCTCTGCGTCGGTGTAACGCGGAACCATAAATCAGCCTTCAGTCGCGCTGAGAGCCTGAACCTGCAGCCCGTCAGCTCCTCTCCTCCTAGGAGGAGAGAAGAGGAGCGTTCATTGTTATGTCTAAAAATGATGCGCAGTGCCCACCCAATCAGAAACGGTACAGATATTTTGGGATTTTTTTATATATAAAAAAAATACATGACTTCACGCAATACACGCGCTGGGTGACGCCTCCGCTCTGACGCCGTTGCTACGGCAACCCGTCAGATCAGTCAATGATGTGGCCCAGTCTGAACAGAACCAGATCCGATATGGACACTTGCTAAAAACAGTGTGGACAATCAGCCCTGAAAATCGGATATGAGAAGGAATCAGATATGAATCAGATTTGCCTGCAGTCTGAACGCGGCCTTTGTGTCAACTCCGTCAGACACACTCAAAAGTTTACAATTTTAATTCTTCCAGTCCAACAAGAATCTAAAGTCCTGAAGTATGTCGCTATAGTGTTTAGTTACTCTGATATGTAATAAAATACAATATATAAACTTATGTTGTGATTTCACGCTATTCTGAAAACCCAGATTTCTAAATGTCAGCATTTTTAATCTTTGTTTTTAAATTTAAAATGAAAAAAATAATTTGTTTAGATAAATAAGACATACGAGGATGTAGATCAGATGGTCCTGATCGGTGCATCTCTAATTTATTTGGGGGCTTTTCTTCCGATTTAAGACGTGAAAGGAGACAGCGTGCTCTGGTCTTGTTAAACACATGCATTACGGGTATCGTTGGTTCTGCTTTGTGTTACATTCCATTAAGGGTTGTTTTTATTGGGTTTGTACGTTCAGCGTTGGTGCATCATTACACTCTTTTATCATGATTATGTTTGAATAATCGACACCAGAACTGAAGGAGGATGAACGGCAGCTCCTGGTTCCAGTTAGCATTGAGGGTCTCATGAAGTTATAGAGATGGTTAACCAGACATGTGTCCTGCGTCTCATAACACCAGAGGACGTTTCCATAGTAACCACTCTCACAGGTGAAACAGTGTGAACAGGATGAACTTGTATTTAATCTTTGAAGCATCACAATCTGAAACCTTTACTGCAGAAATAAAAACAAGTTGTTCAGACGTGAAAATCTGCGTGGAAAATATAGAGAAAAAAAAACAGACCACCGGAAGAAGAAACCGGCCGGTACAGGGACCGCAGGTCTGGATCCAGACCCCTAGTGGTCGGTAGAGGAACTGCAGGTCCGGATCCAGACCCTCTGCAGGATTCCACCACCGGTGAATCGTTCATGTTACGTCTCAGCCGGGTTTAAGGGACCACACAGAGGCGGATCTAGGGGGTGGCTACTTGGGCTCAAGCCCCGAATGTTTTTCCAAAAGCCCCGGATCCATAGGCGCCAGAACGAGAGATGGCCGAGCAGGCAAGCCCCCATGTCAACAATCACTGATTGGCTAAAGCGGTTTTCACGCAGAGGGCGCACAGCGGTAGCCGCTGCCGGCTCTCCCATTCATTGTGTATTTGCTGCGCAAGAGCGCAGGGTCGGCGGCGCGCAACAGGGCGCACGCCGCCGGATTGGGCGCAGACTCGGCGCAGAGACGGCGCAGGTGCCCAGATCTGAAAAAAACAAAAAAAAATCATCTGGTCTAAATGTTCAATTGGGGCGCAAACACCGCGGCAGGTGCCGTCTCGCGCCGCCGAGCTCGGTGGGGAAGCGTCCGCTCTGGGCGCAGACCGAGCCGCTGTTCTGTCGATTTCTGCTGCTTCGTCGAAAAATGCTACCACGGCATAAACCGATAGCGTCTATCTGTCGAGTTTTGCTACCCTATCAGAAAAAGTTCCTTAATGGTTTTCTACCTTTTGCAGAGCAACAATCTTACTGTTTTACTCCCTAAACCACTTCCTTTACCCCCAAATGGTCCTTGTCTCTTGCCAGGCCGTTATTGTAAATAAGAATGTGTTATTAATGACCTGCCTGGTTAAATAAAGGAGAATGTCTGAATGAATATCAAATAAAGCGATATCATTGTTTTATTTTTCCTCTTTATCGTATAATGTTCACAAAAAGTAATGCAATTATTGTCATGGGTAGTGAATTTTGAAGGATCAAATACTCAATATCCCAAATTATCAATTTTAAATCAATATTTCAGGGGTAGCATAATTTGATAGTCCAGTAACGTCCTATCAAATAATGCTCCCGTCACTTAATGCATTCAGTTAAGATACTAATCACCTCACTACCACTGCAGGATGAATCTCAGCATTCTTATACCTCAATTCAGCCATTTTAAATCATAATTTCAGGGGAAAATAAAATTATGAGACCTGCTGTATTGGAGCACATTTTCTTTTAGTTAAAACTGTAGCGGCAACAGATGTTTAGAGGAACCTATGTATGTACCGGGTGAAGGCTGATTTATGGTTCCGCGTTACACCAACGATGCGTCGATTTAACGCAGAACCATAAATAAGGCTTTAGAGGGGGAACATATAGGAGAACTGATCAGAAGAATATAGAGTGGATTAAAAATAAAAGTTAAGCACTGAGCTACATGTGTCTCCCGTCTGGGCCGTTGCAGACTACCTGAGCATGGCATGTTACTAAAACCAAACTGCCTCTTTCTTCCCCCTTTTACGTGCGTGGCGTCAGCGCGTTGTGCCGCATTTAATGTAGTCCGGGCGAAATACCTGCTTTGAGCTGCAATATTATACGATTCCTCGAGGCAGAGAAAATTCCTCGATCATTTTTTTGTAATCGAATTACTCAAATTATTCAAGGAATCATTTCAGCCCTAGATCAGGTCCACCCCTTTGATGTATTCTGCAAACTTGATCGTAGCATTGGAGCCATACACGGGGGCGCAGTCGTGGTTGAGGGAGTAGAGCAGTAGGCTCAACACACAGCCCTGCGGCACGCCAGGGTTCATGGTGATAGTGGAGGAGAAGAGACTTCCTAATTTAACAGTCTGGGGTCTGTTAGGAAGGAAGTCCATGATAAGTTGCTGATGCCAAGCTGGCTGAGCCCGGAGGGGATTCACAGTGTTGAATGTAGGAATGCACCGATCCACATTTTTTCACTATCCATCGATTCCGAAACCTGAATTGTATACTCTTCTCTACAATCAAATGTATGTATGTCCCAAAATGCAACCTGAGGTGAGTATGAGGTCAGAAAACAGGAAAAATCCCTGTAAGGGTTTTAAATTGATATTTATTAAATTCCAGACATGGTATCAGTCAGACAGTACCCGATCAAAAAATCAAACCCTGTCATATAAACTAAACAGCACAGATGCAAATCACCACTAGCAACACAGTTTTCAGGTGTCAAACATGAAATCAAAGGGTAGATTTCTACACTACCACTCCGGTGGAGTGTCCGCCGGTGTTTGCTATGGGCAATATGGGCGACTGCCCAGGGCGCAATCAACATGGGGCCGCACGAGCGCTCTCAAAAAAAAAAAAAAGAATCATTCGACAGTTCCACCTTAAATCTATTCAATGGGCGCTGATATTGTCACATCTGTCAAGTGATAACGAGACCTTTGACTTCAGTTAACTTGATTTTAATAAGCAACTCGACAGAGCATTACAGGGACATGTGAGTTCACTTAGACCGGGGGTCGGCAACCCGCGGCTCTAGAGCCGCATGCGGCTCTTTAGCGCCGCCCTAGTGGCTCCTGGAGCTTTTTCAAAAATGTTTGAAAATGGAAATAGATGGGGGAGGGGAATATATTTTTGGTTTTAACATGGTTTCTACAGGAGGACAAACATGACACAAATGCTCAAATGCTGTAAAAATGTGTAGAATAAATATAACATTTCAACATTTCTGTTAACGAAAATTTGTATGGAAGAGTATCAGGGCCATGCAGGAGAAAAAATATTTGAGAGGGGAAGATTTTTTTTTTCATTATGGACGAGGAAAAAGTCAAAATGTGACGAGATTAATGTTGAAATACAATTTCATGAATAAAGTCGAAACTTCGCCTTTTTTCTCGACATTTCAACTTTTTTCTCAACATTTCAACTTTTTTCTCGAAATTGTACTTCAACATTAATCTCGACATTTTGACTTTTTTTTCTCGACATTTTGACTTTTTTCCTCAACATTTCGAATGTTTTCACGAAAGTTTGACATTTTTCTCGACATTTCGACTTTTCTCAACATTTTGACTTTTCTCGACATTTCGACTTTTTACTCTACATTTGTACTTTTTTCTTGACATTTTGACTTTTCTCTCGACATTTAGACTTTTTTTCGACATTTTTACTTTTTTCTCAACATTTCGACTTTTTTCTCGACATTTCAAATGTTTTCACGAAAGTTCGACTTTTCTCGACATTTCGACTTTTCTCGACATTTCGACTTTTTTCTCGACATTTTGACTTTTTTCCTCAACATTTCGAATGTTTTCACGAAAGTTTGACATTTTTCTTGACATTTCGACTTTTCTCAACATTTCGACTTTTCTCGACATTTCGACTTTTCTCAACATTTTGACTTTTCTCGACATTTCGACTTTTTACTCTACATTTGTACTTTTTTCTTGACATTTTGACTTTTCTCTCGACATTTAGACTTTTTTTCGACATTTTTACTTTTTTCTCAACATTTCGACTTTTTTCTCGACATTTCGAATGTTTTCACGAAAGTTCGACTTTTCTCGACATTTCGACTTTTCTCGACATTTCGACTTTTTTCTCGACATTTCGACTTTTTTCTCAACATTTCGACTTTTCTCAACATTTCGACTTTTCTCAACATTTCGACTTTTTTCTCGACATTTCAACTTTTTTCTCGACATTTCGACTTTTTTCTCGACATTTCAACTTTTTTCTTGAAGTGCATAATGAAAAAAAAATCTTCCTCCTCTAAAATATTATTTTTATTTTTCTCCTGCCTGGCCCTAATACTCTTCCATAGATTCGCGTAACAAAAAGAGAATGTGGAAAGACATTAGCAACTACATTTGCAGCCGAGTACCCAGTTATAACTAACATACATGCAGCATGTGTTGCCTTCATTCTAAGGCTTAAACATTTTTTATTTTTTGCGGCTCCAGACATATTTGTTTTTTGTGTTTTTGGTCCAATATGGCATCTTGAAACTTTGTTTAGAAAACAAGCCCAGCACGGAATATAAGCGTCATGGAGACAGACGGGCGAGGGAACGAGCAGCGCAGAAAGACTGGAATTAATTTAAAGCGGAATGAGTGTATACATGATCGCGGAATTATTCTATATATATTTAAAATCAGAATAAGTGGGGGGGCTGTTCACCCTGAACCCCCCTTTTAAAACCACTTGTGCAAGTTGAAAAGTGAAAGAATTCCTGAGGAAGTGTGTTGCTGCCAAATTTAAAAGTTGAGTTCATTATAATTGTTTCCTTTGTCAGTTTCAGTTTATTTCATTGATAGTTGTGGATTCTTCCTCCCTAACAATAAACTGTTCCTCATAGAGTCAAATCAGCCTGATTCATAAGATGTTGATGTTCTGCTTTGTAAAACTGTATTTGATGTCTTTTTAAACCACTATTTTAACTTAAACCATAAATCAGGGATCTATGGCTCAAAGCTATTAGGATGTTATCCTGACAGTCAAACCAAGATAAATTTGATTGAGTTTTTCTTCACATAAAAGAAGTCAGGTGGTCGATCTACTGAGTTACAACTGCTTACTACTGACTTTGACAAGTAAATTAAAAAAAAAAACACTACATTAGCACCTGATAAATTGGTTATCTTTATACTTTTATAAGTATTTACAATCACCCCACCCCCTCTCACCGAAAATGGGCCACAACCTCCCCCATTTCACAGTTCTAGGAACATCATGAAAGAAAATAATGTCTCTTAACCCCTGCTTTTTTTCTGTGCCGTTCCAGAAATACGAACGCAAACAGCGACCCAAACGTCACAGCTGTCAACACTGTGAGAAAGTCTTCACATGGCCTTCAAACCTCAAGATCCACCAGAGAATTCACACCGGCGAGAAACCGTTCAGCTGCCTCCAGTGCGGGGCATCTTTCAACCAGTCGGGATATCTAAAGATTCACAAACGCATTCACACTGGAGAGAAACACTTCGTCTGTGACCAGTGTGGAGCGGCTTTTACCACGTCAGGTAATCTAAAAAAGCACCTGCGTATCCACAGTGGAGAAAAGCCCTACAGCTGTGACCAGTGTGGCACCGCCTTTTCTCGACCCGATTACTTAAAGCTGCATCAGCGCATCCACACGGGGGAGAAGCCGTACAGCTGCGACCAGTGTGACGCGGTGTTCACCCGACCGACGCATCTGCGTACCCACCAGCGCGTACACACCGGAGAGAGGCCGTACAGCTGTTATCAGTGCAGGGCCAGGTTCAGCTCGTCGGGAGACCTCAAGAAACACAAACGAAGCCACACCGGAGAGAAGCCGTACAGATGCGACCAGTGTGGAGCAGCGTTCACCAGATCACACCATTTAACCAACCACCATTTCAGCCACACTGGAAAGAAACAGTTCTGGTGTGTGGAATGTGGCAAAGGCTTCATGAGCGCTTCCTATATCAAAAGACATCAACAGCTGCACACTAGAAGAAAGCTCAACCAGATTCTGAACATTTAGAACCTTCATCAGAACGTCAAAGCAGAGGACTGTTGGAGGAGTTGGCGCTTCGGGGTTACTCTGCACAGATCTGAACAGCTGAAGTTATCACCTGGAGGATCAAAATGCTTTTATATATCTTATTTCTGCCACAGTCACACTAAAAAAAAACCTTCAGATTCAGTCTGACGTCCACTTCCTGAGGAAGCAACAAACTAGTTAAAGCTTAGTTCTATTTAATTCTGAGTGGATTTGGATGAACTGGATTTCACCGAAATGTTTCAGTGCTGACGTTGTTTTTTCTGTAAAGTATTCTTAGGGTGCTTTCACACCTGTCCCGTTTGGAGCAGTTGTTCCGGAACAGGGAGCGTTTCCCCCTAAAGATCGGAACGTTTGGTATATGTGAACACAGCAATCGCGCTCGGAAACGGCATAAAACAATTGAGCCGAGATCTCCTCGGAGAGGTGGTCTCGGCCCGATTCCATTCGAGACCTGAAGCGGTTCATTTTTTTAATTTGTAGTGAGAAGATAATCGACACAGCAACCGACACAACTCCATACATTGTGTATGTGCGACTGCGGCGCAAGGAGAGGAGTCGGTGCAGCCTCCACCAGCTTCCTCCTATTGGACGTGCCGAGATGTCGTCCCAGCGCGGCACGGTGAAATTAAAAAATGTTCAATTCGGGCAGGGTTTGTGCAGCGCAAACCCTGCGGCAGGCGGCCTCTCGCCCGCCGCTGAGCTCAGTGCAGAGCTGTCGCACATAAATGAATGGGTAAAGCCTGAATTATGGTTCCGCGTTACACCAACGCAGAGCCTACGCCGTAGGGTAACAAAAAAATAGTAGGGTTGGTGTAACGCGGAACCATAAATCAGCCTAAAGCCGCCGCTGCCGGTCTGCGCTTTGCACCCTCTCTGTGAAAGGGGCTTGTTGTTTATCCCAGTGTACGGAAGAAGAGGAAACTCCTTCCGCTTTCATTTGACCAATCAGAGAGCAGCTGGTTTGCGCATGGCATTTGTTAACAGCTTTGAACCGGTACAGACGTTTGCCTTGTGAACACAAACCCCACGAACGAGAAACGAAACAACTGTATCGATCGGAACAAAACAAACGGGCCACAGGTGTGAAAGCCCCCTTAGTTAGTTTTGTTGTGAGTTGTTGCTGTTTTAAGACTTAATGAATCTGTCCAGACGTGAGACTGTAAACAGGAGTTGCTCCAGACAGTTCTGCACCCTGTGGACTCCACCAACAGAAACCACCAGTTACAGCTACGACTAGGTCCTCCTGTGGGACTACACACCTCTCCTTCTGTCAAGACTTCAACAATAATGGAATGTTTTAATGGTTTTCCTTAACAATTCTTTCGGCAAGGGTTTGAAACCCGGATAAAGTTATGTTCAGGTCTTGTTCTTGAGAAGTTCATGGAGCTGCTCTGCATCAGCAAAGGGAAACAAGTCTGTCTGGAGGTAGAAACTAGAGCCCTGACTGTTTTTTTTCATCCCGCTCCTGCTGCATTTCTGATCATTACCGCCCGCACCCGCAACGTGTGTGTTCCACTCCCGCCCGCACCCGCAAAACTCTGAGAATTCGTGCCCGCACAATAATAGAGATGCATTGATTTTGTGTCTTCTCCCGTCCCGCAAGAGAAATATCCAGACAAATGTATCTGATTTAATGTTAACATGATCATTGTGGAGCTTGATGGATAATTGACAGTTCATAGGCACCTGACTGAAAGTTAGATGCATCATTGTCATCATCACACAAGCTATTTCACCTTTCGCGCACGCATCAATTATGTGATTGAGGCATGATAAACATGAGAAACATGATAGTGATAATAGATAAACCACACAACACAATACATTTAAACATGACTTACTTTTTATCAAAAACTTTGCACCATCACACGGCACATACGAATGTCAAATATGATAAACAACATGAAAAACAGCTGTTTATTAATGTTGCAGGTATTCTGTTTGGAAAAACTAAAAATAAGAATGAAAACATTCAATAACACCGGCAACGCCTCTTTAGAACCTATAACCTAATTAACAAATGGCAACAAGAGCTGTGAGTGGTTTGAAATTTAACACTAATAAATAGATAAAAATAAAATAAACAAAGTTAACAAATGAAACAAATAATTTAACAGATTAATCACTTGGCCATATTACTGTGCAGGAAGAGAATGTTGCTGACCGACTGCGGTCCAAATCCCGTGCGTCTCTCCTCCAAGATGCTCCACAGACACTAAACGCCGGCTCTGAAGGTGCACTGGATGCGGGGATACTAAAAATGAAACGCGCCAGCTTTGAGAGCGCAGGGAAGTCATTAAAGCACGCTGTCTGGGTCTGGGTTATCAGAGAGCCGGGAGCTGAGATATTCAGCCATTTCGTCATCGACCGGTTTTGGCGCTGAAGCAAAGGACGTGTCATCTTCCCAGTCTGCGAATCAGTCTGTGCTTTGGTTTTTGGCTGGTGGCTCATCCTCTGCTGTGGCCGGGACCAGGTCAAACTGCATCTTATGGATCATTTCCTTTGCACCTTTGGATATAATTTGATATATATATATATATATATATATATATATAAATAAATATGGATTTATAAAATGGCTCATGCATTTTCTGTTTTTATAAAACATACCTTTAACCACGTTGTTAATCTGGGGGCAACATCCGTAGAAGTCGCATTTTAGAAGTCAGGAGTGTTGCAATCCTGTACATCAGGGGTGTCAAATGTGCGGCCCGAGAGAGATTTTCATGCGGCCCGCGAGAACTTTCCAACGCAAAAAAAACGAAATGTTAATTTACTAAAAAGGAAGGCATAAATAATTGCCATGAATCGCAGCATATCCGATAATATATTTTTTCTACAAATCCATCGTTATTCCACAAATAGAGCAGTTTTTGAATTTTTTTTAGTTTTCTAGAATGCATTTGCCAATTTTATTTCTTTGTAGACAGTCGTTTATTTTTATTAACTGACTACTATTATATTGCAGGAAAAATATCACTGCTAAAAAGGATGATAGAAGATATTTATTCTGAGAATTTCAGTTTTGAATACGAGGATAGTGACAAAGTAAAACAGTTAAAAAAGAAGTGCTGACTTTTTCGGCACACTGGCGTAAATATCCGCGCCAATTTTTAATAATAAATACACTTAATTGTACTGGAAAAATCTCAAAATCACAAAAACACTCTCGGATGTAATAAGAAAGATTTTGCTTTTAATTAAATTTCCTATAAAAAAGCGAAATATAAAAAAAACATGTTTCTGTTTATCTTTGTAAAATGATATTAAAAGCATCTTACATAATTTGAAAAAATCACGCCAGATAAAAGTGACGCATCTATTCAAAATTCACATAGTTTCTGGAACACAGGGGTGATAGCGCTCCGGCGTCACGCCGGATTTCCGGCATACCGAGGTGTTTGCGAGAAAAAAATAAATAAAATCAGGTTTGCCGTTTATTTTTCTTATGATATGAATTTTTCATATACCGTAATACCGGTGAGTAGCGCACACAACGTTGGGAACGCGGCGCGGCGGAACGTAGCGCCGCCGGACCCTGTTTGTGAGGGGACTGGTTAGCGAGTGAGCAGAACCGGCAGGGAAAAGTCAACCGTGCTGCGTGTCCGCGTGTAATCTAAATCTACCATGGCCTCAGCGTTAGGGCTCGGCCAAGTGAGGCTTTATAAATATATGGGCTTTATAAATGTATGAAATATATGAGCGCAGAGTCGGCGAGGAGCTGCGCGCGGCGAGGAGTACGAGCCGGGCGCTGTGAAGCCTGATTTATAGTTCCGCGTTAAATCGACGCAGAGCTTTCGCCGTAGGGTACGCCGTAGTTCGCGTAACCCACGGCGTATGGCCTGCGTTGGTGTAACGCGGAACCATAAGTCAGCCTTAAACCACACCTGAAGCCCATCAGCTCATGAGGATGCAGAGGTTAAAACAGCGGGGCTCGTTTTGTTAACTCTGAGAGCTTTATTGGTTTGTTTTTTAGCTTGCTGGTGTTTTTTTCCTCTCTGGGATTTTTGAGTTATTTATGAAGAAGTTCTGAGTTCCGTGTGAGCAGTACTCGAGTTGAGGGGGGATGTGATGGCACCCCCCCAGAAATTAAAACCGGTCCAAATCATCCCCCCTGTAAAACACCTGTTTCAAGTAAATTTTCACTTGAAATAAGTAGAAAAATCTGCCAGTGGGACAAGATTTATCTTCTTATTACAAGCAAAAAAATCTTGTTCCACTGGCAGATTTTTCTACTTATTTCAAGTGAAAATCTACTTGAAACAGACTGATTTATTTTTTGTGTAGTTGAAAAATACATGAGAACAGGACCTTGAAAAAAAATAATCACATTAAATCGCAATCGTAATATTGAGGAAAAAAATCGCAATTAGATTATTTTCAAAAATCGCTCAGCCCTACATTAGAATCATAAGTGCCGCCACCTCATTGTAAACGGCATCATTTTGTGAGGCCATGCAAACCTGTATTTATACTAGTGTGGACATTGTTTTTCTACAACATTTCCTCCTGATGACAGTAAAATAGGCCATTCTAAGCCAATTTACTGTTTCACATGCGGTTGTGTTTGTGTGTGTTTGGCAGCGTGGAGGCATATCTACAAAAATATGGAAAATCTACAAAAGTCATCAGAATATTAAATTTAATTAACTATTTATCAAAATGTTGTCCCAGGGAATCACACCCCTGGCCTATGTTGTTCAATTGTCTCATTCTGTTTTCTATGGGCTGCATGTGGTGAGCTTGAACAACAGGACCATGGGTCAATTTACACCAGACTTACACTTTAAGAGGACAAAAAATGACAATTGTGTTGATCGGGGCATATATCTTGGCTTAGGGGCTCGCTTACCTTCCAGGGAAAAAAAGTTCAGGCTCAGGATTTTTTTTTACTATCACCCCTGTGGAACAGCATGCTCCTGATATTCTCCCCCATCTTTGACACAGAGCTTAGCTGCTCTTCGAACCACTGCGCACTGTGTACAGACGTGCTCCCTCTTGGTTTTGTTTTAGCCTACCGGTACTTGTAATCGTTACTTTCCGTTATTCTGTAAACCATGGTAACCCGTTGCTGTGTTGTGGCTGCAGCAGCTCCACACATAACAGACGTGGGGAAAAGATCGCTAATGGTTTAACTTTTCACCGCTTTCCTGCTTGGAGGCAGAACCACAGAGGCCAAGTATCTGAGATAACAGTAAAAGAGTCATCGGCTCGCTTGGATCGCGGCTGTAAGACGACCAAACATAACCTTCCACAGTTTACCAAAACAAACACTCACACAGACCGGAGTCGGATCATTCACACGGGTTTTATTCCCCACTTCTCCAGCTAAACTCAGTTGCTGGCCAGCTCTCTGCGGTGCAATTAACCCCAATCTTCAGATAAAACTAGTTTGTTGAGGAAAAAATATTAACTCTATTTGTAGCTGCAGAGGAAAAAAATAATCTCACGAGAAAAACAAAAATATTGCTCACGCCTCGGAGCCTCTTCCGCATAATATAGCAGTCAAAAAAGAAAAAGAAAAAAGTAAGAGTAATACAAAACATGTACTGTATGTTTTACTATTAAACAAATTTATTGAAACACATGGCGAGTCAAACATTTACCAAAGCAGCTGCCAAACACTCGCAAACAAGGTAGTAAGACATCGGTTGTGCAGAACTGCGGCAGTAAGTCGTCCTCGGAGCTCGACTTTTTAGTAAGGATTTCATATGGATCCAAACCGTTAATAATCATTATTTTCTCCATATACCGCTCCCTGGCTTCCTTGTTTAAGGTATCCCGGTAAATTCCAGTTCCTTTCCGGCATTTTAACATCTTTTTTTTACGTTCCATCTGTTAATTTGGTGCTACTACACTGCTGTTTGTTTACACTCACGAGGCTGCCAACACGGCCGCCGCGTCCCAGAATGCACCTTGGTGACCAAGACCTATAAAGCCTTTCCCGGCGACAAAGTCATATGGTCTTATGTCGAGACAACACACTTCCACACATTTCTCAGTCGTTTCTTGTTTAATGTGTGTAGGGAGACCTTTCTTATCGCTGAAAAGCAGCTTACTTTGACCGGGGAGAATAGAGCAGGCGTGTCGCCTCAAACCAGAGGTGCCGGATTTGTGTCTATTGTAAACTAGAATATTCGCACATTTGTCACAACTAACAAAGTCCAGTTCTTTTCCATCTTTGTCACACACAATTGAGAACTTTTTTCAAATGTCCGACTTTCCTTGCTTTGTCTTTGTTTGAAAGATACCTTGTTTGAGGCTCTTTATCACGTCATTTATGTCCATCTTCTCGCTAGGCTAAGCCAGATTTTTTTTTTTTTTAGCCGCCCGCTCCCGCGAGATTTGCGTTTGGTCACAGGGGGCACAGGCAGTCCCCCGAAGGGTGGCAGAGACATCTCAGCAACAAAATAATACAAGGAGATGCGATAATGCAAAAGCAAGAGGAAGCAAAGGGCAAGGCAAAGGCTTGTGGTTTAACCAATAGGTTACTGAGAAAAGCAATGCTGCTAGTGAGCAGCAGAGCCTACGCCGTAGCCTGACGTGCACCTACCAGAAAATGTACGCGTTGAGGCGACGCAGACCCAACGCAGACCGAGAGGGCTGTGATTGGTTTTCTTGGTAGCAACGCATTTCCGGTTCCGGTTCGTGAAGCAGTAATGAACTTTGTCCTTATCTCAAATGAGAAAAAAAAAAAATAATGGGACAAAAAGAAATCAAAGGACATTTAGAATAGATAAAAATGTGCGACCCATTATGAGTTAACAATCAATGCGATTAAATATTTTATTTATACGTTTGTCAGCACTAGTATTTGCTAATTTATACCACGATATATATTTATACTGTCTAAAATTGTTACTGTTACTTTGTTTGACTTCTAAATACATCAAGATTTGTGATATCTAATAATGAGGGCCCATCTGAAAACACAGTATTGAGTTCTAGGGGAGGAGTTCACAAGTTTTTTACTTCTTCGTTTTCAAACATGTCAAGACTGCTGCTGCTACCAAAAAAAGTGTCTCTCTTTGTTTAAGTGTGTTCAAGCATGTCTGCTAATCATGTTGGAAATAAAGACTTTCAATTGAATTCGTCAAGCGTCTTGTTCTCTCCATGTCCCACTTCTTCCTAGCTGAGCTCTTCTTGTGGACTATTTCGTCCCCAGAGTCTCCGTATCCTCCGTCTTCTGTCCAGATGACACAGCAGGTACCGTCACGTCTCTCTGATCACGTTTACTGTAGTTTCCAGTAGGGCTGGGTATCAATTCAAATGTCAAGAATCAATTCGATTCCGATTCTTAAGATTCAAAATCGATTGTCACCATTTGATTCGATTCGATATTGATGTGGGTTAGTGTTATTATAAATGTTTTTTTAAGTGTTGCCTGAATTATATGCCTGTTAAATAATAATTTGACAATAATTATTGTGAAATAAATAAATAAATAATTAAATAAATTAATAAATAAAAATTTAAAGTGCAAAAAAAGAAAGAAATTGCAACAGCTCATGCAGTAAACAAATCATTTTAGCTTGTCTGATTTATTCTGTCACCAGACACACATGTTGCCATGAAGCACCCAGCATTTTTCAGGTATTTCATGACAAACCGTGTGTCCGATAACAGAGAAACCAAACAAGCTATATAATATATAATAGTAAATATAGATAATATGAACTTCATTGAACTAATATAACATTTCGAAATTTAAGCTGAAATGTCCAGCATTTTCTCTAAAAAGTTCATTTAGTTCAGGAGTTTTCAAAACCAGCGCTTTGTTAACGCTGCAGCGCCATGTTCATTGTTTGATAGTTTCACACCAGGCGCATGTTTGAATTAAATGACGTGACTACTGGGATTAAAATTCAGCGGGCGAAAATGTAAAGATTAAAACATTTTTTTTTTTTTTTTTAAAGTCGATCTTTAGACATACAAATCTATATTTAGGAATTAATATGAGAATCGATTTAGAATCGGAAAATCTATTTTTTCAACACAGGCCTAGTTTCCATGTGTAGGGATGGGCTGTATGGACTAAAACATTTATCACGATAATTTCTGGCATTTATCCCAATAACGATAAAAAAATACAAAAACGTCATCAACGGGAATTTTCTTTCTTTCTTTCTTTCTTTCTTTCTTTCTTTCTTTCTTTCTTTCTTTCTTTCTTTCTTTCTTTCTTTCTTTCTTTCTTTCTTTCTTTCTTTCTTTCTTTCTTTCTTTCTTTCTTTCTTTCTTTCTTTCTTTCTTTCTTTCTTTCTTTCTTTCTTTCTTTCTTTCTTTCTTTCTTTCTTTCTTTCTTTCTTTCTTTCTTTCTTTCTTTCTTTCTTTCTTTCTTTCTTTCTTTCTTTCTTTCACGCACGTTGTGCGTGGATTTAACGCAGAACCATAAATCCGGCTTTACACAAAAACGTCAACGGGAATTTATAGTTTTTACCGCGAGATGACAAATTCTTACCGTGGGGAATTTTTTTTGACGGTATATCGTGAACTGTAAAATATCACCCATTCCTAGTCATGTGGCAACCATCCAGTCCGTCAGCTGTGTCCTGAACTCCTCACAGCGCCTCCTTTGATTTTTCAAAGGAGGCGCTGGATTTCTCATCTGCTTTTAATACAATTCAACCCCATGTTTTAGCTTTGAGGCTTTTAGAACATTTTAACATTAGCAAAAATCTTGTGGGCTGGATTCTGAACTTTTTAACCGACAGGACACAGAAAGTGAGAGTGAATGGAACTGTTTCAGAGCAGGTTTCATCCTCCACTGGCTCCCCACAAGGATGTGTGCTCTCTCCTCTCTTGTTCATCCTCTATACGGATATGTGCCGTAGCAGCAGAGAGGATAGAACCATTTTAAAGTATGCTGACGATACAGTCATTGTCAGCCTGCTGAAAAACAATGAGACGAGCCACGGCCCAGTTGTCAATGATTTCCTTGACTGGTGCAGTAAGTCTTTTCTTCAAATGAACATTTCTAAAACAAAAGACATGATCATTGACTTTCGTAAAAACAGTGCTCCCAACCAAGAGGCTACAGTTTTAAAAGGTCAGGCAGTGGAGTGTGTCAGCACATACAAATATCTGGGAACTGTCATCGACAACAAACTGAACTTTGAGGAAAACTGTCTAGCTGTGTACAAAAAGGGACGCCAGCGCCTGTTTTGTTTGAGAAAACTGTCTTCTTTTAACATTTCCAGGACCATGCTGACCTTGTTTTATCGTGCTTTTATAGAATCAGTTTTATCTTTCTGTCTTGCTTCGTGGTTTGGAAATGCATCCCTTAAAAACAAAAACTTTTTAAACCAAATTGTGAAATGGTCAAGCAAGCTGATTGGTGAGTCTCAGCTTCAGCCAGAATCTGTTTTCTAAACAGTTACAGAGGATAGCTGGCTCCATTTTAAAAGACAACTCCCACCCTCTTAAATATGAGTTTCAGCTGCTCCATCAGGTCGGAGGTTCAGGGTACCTGCTTGCAAAACGAAACGGTATAAAAATAGCTTTGTACCAGCAGCCATCAGTGCCATCAATAAGTGAGGGAACTGCAACATAACTTTGTATTTATGTTTTGTGTTGTTTCCTTTATCTTGTTTTTATGAAAAGGCACATTTTTTATCCTTTTGCTTGGTTTTAATATTTTAGTGTTTTTTTTCTACTGATGTTTTAACTTATTTTGATTCTTATCTTGGGGCCGTCCTTCTTGTTCTTTGTTCTTTTAGCCAAAGCACTGTTGTCACTTTATCTTTTCCTGTGTTGTTGAGTGTATGGTTTTATATTGTATGAGGAGGCACTCACTGTGAACCAAATTTACCCAAGGGTACTATAATAAATAAATCTATCTATCTATCTATCTATCTATCCTTTTTCGTCTGCTCTCTCCTCCTCACCACCACCCGATGCCGTTTGTACATTCTTCCACGCACCTCTGCAGACTCTTCTCTTTCAGATGACGTCGTCTACCTGTGTGCTTCTACCTCTGCTCTTATATGCAACCCTGTGTTCCTCTTTTTTTCAATATAACAAAATCCACTAGCATCTATACCTTCAGATACCTGCCCATCACCTCCTCATCAGCTCTGTTCACCACCAACACCTCATTAAAGTTTTCTCCAATCACCTTCTCTAACTCACTGACGACGTTCATAATCACTCCTTCAGTTTCCAGGGGAAGGCCCATCAACCCGTCTGAACCTTGATCTAACTCCAGAACATCGTTCAGGATCACTGCTGCCCCGTTTCTCTGTTTCTCCGTCCTTCTCACGACAACTTCCCCTAGTTTACGCAGGATGCCCGTCTTGACACGACCTTCTTTTGGCGCTTTTCCACTAGCACCTACTCGGCTCTACTCATTTCAACTTGGCCTGGTTTCTTTTCCATAACAATTCAGCACCAGGAGCAGAAGTAGGAGGTTGGAGAAGCTGCTGTGACGTATTTGATTGTGTGATCTAATGAAGAAGACAACAACACTAAAGATGTAGAACCTGGAGGAGATGATAGATGTGCTGCTGGGTCTGTGACTTGTGTTCCATATCAAGTTAAAAAATGAGAGTGAGAGAAGCTTCAAGCGGCGACGCTTTTTTTTTTGTTTGTTTGTTTCGGCGCTGCTGAAAAGTCAGCTGGAGCCGCGAGCAGCTGAGAAGTGACAGAGCTCCTGGTAGATCTGGTCGTTCCTTATCGCCGTCTAGATCCCTTTTTAATTCTCTCCTCAGTCACCAGGTTTATGAACATCTGCACCTCAGAGT
The DNA here is from genome assembly GCF_033807715.1 of Cololabis saira. Taxonomy (NCBI): domain Eukaryota; kingdom Metazoa; phylum Chordata; class Actinopteri; order Beloniformes; family Belonidae; genus Cololabis; species Cololabis saira. The sequence goes on along the minus strand of NC_084606.1, from coordinate 11,224,296 downwards.
TGGAGCACCAAACAGACTTTTGCTGCCATTGCTGGTGGAATAAAATGAACATCTGACTCCAACCCCCCGACCAATCGGTGGTCTGTAGTGTGATGATGTCAGATACAGCCGACTCAGCCGCTTAGAACCTCAGCAGAATAGTTACAGAAAAGTATCTACTCGGCACATTAGACCCCTAGTGGAAAAGCGCAAAACCGAGCCGAGTCGGGCTGAGTAGGTACTAGTGGAAAAGCGCCATTTGTTTATTCAGACACGGACTGGGTTACATGACACGGGGTCCGGTTCCAGTCCTGGAGGGCCGCTGTCCTGCTTATTTTGCATGTGACTGTGTCATTGACAGACTTGTGTAGACCTCGATCACAACCTGAGGATGATCCATTTATCCGAATCAGGTGTGTTGAAAGAAAGAAACATCTGTGAGACCTCAGCAGTTCTAGTGTTAAAGGACTGATGTCTCAGCAGGACTTAGAAGACCTGGTCCAGCTTTTATCTTCAGTAGACTGGACTACTGTAACGCTGGTCTCACAGGTCTCCCTAGAACAGGGGTCGGCAACCCAAAATGTTGAAAGAGCCATATTGGACCAAAAACACAAAAAACAAATATATCTGGAGCCGCAAAAAATGAAAAGTCTTGTATCAGCCTTAGAATGAAGGAAATACATGCTGCATGTTTCTATATTAGTTATAACTGGGGGAAGATTTTTTTTTTTTCATTTTTTTCACTTCGAGAAAAAAGTCTAAAAGAAATGTCAAGATTAATGTTGAAGAGAAAAAACCTGAAATGTTGAGAAAAAAGTCAAAATTTCAAGAAAACAGTCGAAATGTTGAGGAAATACTCAATTTTGTGAAAAAATTCGAAATGTTGAGAAAAAAGTCAAAATTTCGAGAAAAAAAGTCAAAATGTTGAGATTAATGTTGAAGTACAATCTCAAAAAAAAGTTGAAATGTTGAGAAAAGTCAAAATGTTGAGGAAAAAAGTCAAAATGTTGAGAAAAAAGTCAATGTCGAGATTAAAAAAGGAAAAAGGAAGAAAAAAAAGAAAGAGAAAAAAGGGAAAAAAGAGAAGAAAAAAAGATGAAAAAAAGGAAAAAAAGGTCAAACATTTTTGAAAAAGCTCCAGGAGCCACTAAGGCGGTGCTAAAGAGCCGCATGCGGCTCTAGAGCCACGGGTTGCCGACCCCCGCCCTAGAACCTCCATCAACCAGCTGCAGTTAGTCCAGACCGCTGCCTGAGTCCTAGCTAAGACCAAGAGACCTCAGTCCTGTGTACTGTTACACTTCTAGAAACAAACTTTTTTTTTTCTTCTCCCAACAATAAAACAGTCGTGGGTCTGTTTGATTGTTTGCAAAACTGTGGTGTTGTTCTGTCCTTAGACGTTCCTGTTCAGCAGCGACTTGCTGAGCTTTTTCCATCTAAGAAACATTGGAAAACCAAGCAGAAATGGAAATAATTATTCATTCTTTTATCTCTTCACAGCTGGATTACTGTAATCCTCCTTTTACCTGTCTGAACAAAAGATATCTGTCAGCTGGAGTCAAATCAAATCTCCTTTGAGATATTGTGGGATACCATTTAATTATCAGAGAACTATAAAGAAGGCATAAACTGATTTTTCATCCAATCACATAGCTCATAATATTCACAGGCCCCAAGCAATGTTTTCAAATCTGTCATTTATCCTCAAAAGAAAAGTTGTGTGATAATGGAAGATAAGAACATTTCAACAGTCAGTAAATCAGAACCTTTACTCCAATGCTGTAATATTTATGCTGCTGAATTTACAATGGAGCTTTTCATTAAATACTCACCAATGTGGTGACAAATTAACAGTTTTTATCTGGTATGAATCTGTTGCAATATTTCATGATGATTTATAAATGTTTTTCTACATTCTTGGCACCAGTGTCACATCTGTCCAGCATCTCTGCACTGGCGGTAAAGTTAAGGTAAAGTTCCCTCCAGCTGATGACGCTGCCATCATTTGTCTCTGGTGTGTATACGTTGATGTCTCTCCATGTTGCCTTTCTGGTTAAAAGCTGCCCCACATTGGTTGCACATATACGGTTTGTCTCCGGCGTGGGTGTTTTGGTGGCGTTTCAGAGACCGCGATTCACCAAATCTCGCCCCGCACAGTTGACAGCCGAAGCGCTTCTCTCCCGTGTGAGCGCGATGGTGCACCTTTAGGGCATTAGACGAGGTAAAAGCTGCCCCACACTGACCACAAATAAACGGTCTCTCTTTGGAATGAGTGCGCTGGTGTATCTTCAAATCATCCGATCGCTTATAAGCTACCGCGCACTGGACACAGCGGTAGGGTTTTTCTCCGGTGTGAATGCGTTGATGTCTTGTCATGTTGCCTTTTTGGTTAAATGCTGCTCCGCACTGATCGCAGATGTACAGTTTCTCTCCACCGTGGACATCAGCGTGCCTTTTTAGGCTACTCTCTGTGGAAAAAGCTGCCCCACACCGCTTGCAGGTGTACTTGTTTGCTCTGGAGTGACTCCTCTCATGGTTCCATAACGTTGCTAAGAAGCAGAAGACTTTCCCGCAGTGTAGACAGCGGTGGCGCTTTGGTATCTTCTGACCTCCGTTTTTCTGCAAACACAAAGAAAAAGACTAAATTCCTGTGGATGGCTAAAGAGTTTCAGTCATTTACACAGCCACGTTTTCATAATGGTGGTTTGCTCTTGTGCACCAACCTTCCCCTGTCAAATTTATTGTTTTTTAATGTCTATCAGGGTTGGAAATGGTCACCAAATATGGGTAATTCTGTATTTGCACAATTTCTTTCAAGTTACCAGCCCCCCTGGGATGTACACAGAACAAATAATGTAATTATTGATAACAAATCTATTTTTTGACTTTTTTTTTTATTTGAATGTTTATTTCGGTACATTTGTAACCGAAAGGGTGTAGGTAGAAGCAAGGCTTATATATACCTATCCCTACACATCATGTCTGGCGTACGCACTTTTCTGAGGTTTTGTCCGTTGACTCTCACTGGTGATGCAGTGAAGTCCAGAATATGAGGAAACGTGACGTCAACAATAAGTTCACGACCACATGAAGGACACGACAGTCACATCAGCAGATAAGTTACACACGAGTGTATGAACATATGAAGGTAGGAACCTGTCAATCACAACGATGGAACCTGTCAATCCCAATGATGGAACCTGTCAATCACAACCGTGGAACCTGTCAATCACAATGATGGAATCTGTCAATCACAACCATGGAACCTGTCAATCACAACCGTGGAACCTGTCAATCACAATGGGAGCCTTGGTTCTGTTGGAGGAACCTGCTGGTCCAGGATCAGGAGGGAGCGAGTCTTGAATATCAGATTAAACTTTTAAAATATTTAAAAAACTTGGATAATCAGCAGACCAGTACATTTGTGGAGTCCAACTCTGAGAACGAACGTGTCTTTCAGTGCAGTGGGTATAAAAATAGGATACAAAAGGCAGGTTTCATAAACTATTTAAGTTTTTAACAGTGTATAAAACATTTTAATAATGCATGAAAATAAAAAGAAATTCCTATTCTGCCCAAGGATGAGATGACGTCAGCTGGAGGAGCCGGGAAACGTCTCCAGAACCAAGAAGAACCCCCAGACGATCAATTCCTCTCTGACTGGTCCATAACACCTCTCATCCTTACCTCCAGTCGATGTGTCTAAGAGACTTTTATCTAGTCACAGCTTGATTCACTGACAGCCTTTATCATTGGAAGTGGTCCTTGGTGTGATGGCTGTGCGTCCTTCTGCTATAGAGGGTCTGCATTGACGTCACTTCCCCACTGGACCAGCCCCCTTACTCGCACTGAGTGGCAAAACATCCAACTGGCAAAAACAGCTGCAACTAGTGGAGAAGACGGGATAACAGCCGATTATCGGCTTAAATTAAAGGCAGTTGGACTTGACAGTGACCCATACAGTTACCCCAAGAACCAGCGGTCCATGGACATTAATATTTGGCCACGAATTCAGTTTCCTGATATTTATATGTACTTAATTTCTATGCCGGGGAAATACACGAAGCAAAGCTTGAAGGCAGACAAAAGTCTTGACGCTTGGTCCTAGTGATGAGAACACCGAACTTTATGATTTGACTGTTTAACGTTAGCTACCCAAAAATCCAACATTACCTGATACAAAATGGGAACCGCAAATCCAAGTTTCGGTGGCTGGAATCCAGTTGTTTCTGTGAATTGCAGCGATCCATTTGTCTCTCTTAAGCTTATTTTTCGGCAGTCTGTAAAATGATAACTCCAATTCCTTGCTAAATCTATGATGCAGTCGATCGCACAACAGCTCTTTCCCATTTTAGATGTTTTCCAGTTGCTCAAACTGAAAGTCTATGCTGCCACTCAGTGGGCGTAACCCGCTGTGAAGTCGCATCTGTGACGTCATACGCATTCCCTCTATTCTGCATCATTCTGCACAAGTGGGGGACAATTTTACATCCTGGCCCTTATGTACATGAGACCGGCATCCTGGACCAACGCGTGACTCTACATCCTGATGCTCAACTGCACAAGAGAGGCGCGTGGACGAGACAGTGACAGGAAGTGTGCGTGTGCAGTGTAAGCAGTCCTGCAGTCCTGGGCTCTACTGCCCCCTCTGGCCAACCGGGGCACCAGATGGGGTGGGGAGGATCCGGCCGGAATAACATGATCCTTCCACGCGCTACTTCCGGCCGGAGAAACCCCACCCTGTCTGGTGAAAAGATGCGGCCTGCTCACTCCTCAGGTTAAGGAGGAGACCTGAGCTCAGTGCAGGGCCCTCCCGGGGTTGGTAGAGAATGGCAATGCCCAGGACTGTTAGGTAGGAGCACTGGGTGATAAAATGGGGAAAAAACCGGGATAAAAATAAGTATATATAAAAAAAGAAAAAAAACCGCTGCAACTTCCAGCAGGGAGCGTCCGGGTCTCCCCCCTCCCCGGCAGCTGATTCAGTTGTTAGCGGGTTTTAACTGAGAGCTGCTCGTCCCTGGTGAAAAGGCACCTCCTCTGTTCTTGCATCTACGGCCGCCACACGTCCAACGTGATCAGAAAGTTGTTAAACTCTCACCGGTTAAGGAATGGGGGGAGGGGGCTACATACGTGACTGGTCTACCTTGTGAGGCAGAAAAAATAGGTGATCTAACTTTACAACTTTCCGGGAAGTGGCTCTCCCAGGTGAAAGAGGGAAATGTTCTGCCCAGAAATGCCAGGGTGTATGGTGCTAAAGAGGCTCTCTGGTGGCCATGACAGCTTTGATCCGTTTAACCCTAAAGAGACGGCCATTACTTGTTTAACCGTGCCTCCTTGTTAAGGCACCGCCCTTTGTTCTAAGGATAACTTTAATATCCATACAAAAAACGATTATACCGTATTGTGTTAGAATAAGACGTGGTTAGATGTGCAAGCATGAGATTTGACACACACACACACACACACACACACACACACACACACACACACATATATATATATATATATATATATATATATATATATATATATATATATATATATATATATATATAAATAAATAAATAAAAATATATACACACACACACACACACACAGACACACACACACTCTGATGAAGGTAAATGAACCCTACAGAAAGGTTCAGTGATGACTTGAGTTCAGTCTTTACTGAAGGATCTCTGCGGAAGCGGCTGCTTTTATGAGCTTCGAGCCGTGAGGCGTTCAGGGACCACGGTGAACGTCGGGTTTTCTCTCCACCGCAGAAGCTGAAATGTGCTTCTTTTATCAGCTTTCTAGCGTTCAAAGTGTCAAACTTGAGATATTAAAGTCACTACCAGTTCCACCAAGTTCGTGACGATTGTAAACTCGTGCCTGAACGAACCCAAACAACGAAGACAAGTGCAGCAGCTGCAGAAACGTTTACAGACGTCCAAACAGCTGAGAAACTAGATCACGTGACTGTTACCTGAATGCGGCTCAAACCTATTTAAATGTGACCAAATAAACGTTTGGATCATCGGCATTGGACCTGAACACTGACCTGGACACCAGGAGGGGGAGAGCCCGGTTCTGTCCCGGTGCTGGACTCGGAAGCCTGCTGCTCCCGGTCCTGGTTTGGTTCTGGGTCCTCGTTTAGTTTCATAATATCTAGCAGTTCTTAAAATAATAAATAAATCAACTTGCTCCTGCTTCACTGGACCGCGCATGCGCCAACAGGCTCACTTCCGGTTTGGTTTAAACCGGAAATTAAAAAAAGGCTGTAGTTTTTTGTTTTTTTTTATTTAACATTTGCAAAATGTACAATGATAACAAATCTTCACATTATGCAATTTCACGTTGAATTATAACATATAAAGAGTATAACTAAAATAAAAAACAAAACAAAAAGCACAACACATTATAACCAGCCAGGGGGATGAGATTATAACAGAAAGCCAAAACATTTACATACATTTATGGTTTTGATTGCTTTTGAATTAGTAGAAAACTTAATAGAATCCAGATACTGATTTAATTCACAATGAAAAGTAAAAAAAGAGGGTTTTTTGTGTAAGAATTTGGATTTGTGGATGTGGAATTTTGCAAGTGTTTTATTTGTTTAATGTTTTATGTATTTATTGTTTTTATTATCAAGTGTTTTATGTGCTCTTCTGTGTTCTTATGTGCCCTTATGAAGTGCACAGTGTAGTTGCCATCATAGGGACTGCGGTTGAAAATTAGCCAGGATGGCTAAACTGGCACATTTACAATTATGTTTATTAATGTGCATTGTCCCTGCAATCTTAAACTGAATAAATAAATAAAAATACATGAATTAATAATAAATGTTTCTTTTGGCTTTGTTCTAATTGTTACATGGTCAAAAACGCCAAACACATCCTTCCAAAATAATTGGAAATCAGTTTCAATGCTTTCAGACAAAAATTACACATATCACTCCAAAAAGTTTGAACAATGGGGCAGTTGAAAATAAATACAATTAAATAAATAAAAAGAAAAAATAAATAAATACATAAAAGAAACCAAACCTTGGTGTGACAGACTTTATAATATTTCGCATAAAATTTAAATTATATTTGTGAAAGCTTAATGATTGAAAATCTCAGAATGGATATCCATCATTGATATACATTTCTTATTTGTAATTAATTTAAGAGACTTGAGATAATAATCAACTTCAATCAAAAACAATTTAAATAATGGAGAAGAGTTTTGGAATTTACATTTATGGATGTGAAATTTTCCTAATAAAATATAAAGATTGACAATAGTACATAACTTCTTTTCTTTGAAATCTCTCTGATTAGTACGTCTGAATGAATGCATACTACTGATATTTACTCAAAAGTGTCCCGAACTGAAGTACACTATTTGAGTTTAGTATGGCATTTCGGACGCACCACATGTTATTTCTCAGTGTGTGTGTGTGTGTGTGTGTGTGTGTGTGTGTTCAAACAATGTATGTATGTTATACATATATGTAACGGGTATAAGAATAACTTCTGTTTTGTTGAAATTCCTGCTGAAATATGTTTGCATAGTCCAGTGTTTCCCAACCCTGGTCCTCGAGGCCCACTGTCCTGCATGTTTTAGATGTTACCCTGCTTCAGGACACCGTGATACAAGTACCTGTGTCATCAACAGAATTGTGCAGGCCTTGATGACAAGCTAATTAGGACCATTAATTAGAATCAGGTGTGATGATGAAGGGAAATATCTAAAACATGCAGGACAGTGGGCTTTGAGGACCGAGGTTGGGAAACACTGGTATAGTCTGTATACAAGTGTGCTGCAATGACAAGTCCAACAGCACCATCTGCTGGTATTCAAGGCTAACGCTGCGTCCGAAATGCCATACTAAACAGTATTTACTCAAAAAGTGTACTTCAGTTCGGCACACTTTTGAGTAAATATCAGTAATATGCATTAATTTGGATGTACTACTCAGAGCCACACGGCACTTCCTGCCGTTGGGAGGGGGAGTTTGACTGTTTGGAGTAAGCTCCACAATCATGATGACATTCTATAATGCTGTACTTGGCTGTACTTGGAGTTGAGGGGAGATGAGGAGGGATGAGGGGGGATGGCATCCCCCCCTGAAATAAAAACGGTCCAAATCATCCCCCTTGTAAAACTGCCATCCCCCCTTTCCATCCCTTATGTCATTTCATCAATGAATGTGGTTTTACTGCTATTTCAACATTTAGAGTCATCACCAGAAAAATAACACCAGAAAAATAACTTTTTTGACAATTTTCACCTGTTTCAAGTACATTTTCACTTGAAATAAGTAGAAAAATCTGCCAGTGGGACAAGATTTATCTTCTCATTACAAGCAAAAAAAATCTTGTTCCGCTGGCAGATTTTTCTACTTATTTCAAGTGAAAATCTACTTGAAACAGGGGAAAATTGTTGTTTTTTTCCAGTGATGAGCCTTGTTTTAAGTGTAATCAGATTTATTTTACTAAAATGAGACATTTTAATTAGAAATATGACAAATATTCTTGTTAAGATTTTGAGTTTTTGCAGTGATCCATTTTACTTATCCTGTGAAGGACAGAGTCATATTGATAAGTTCAGAAAACTGTTTTTTATTGTTGTGTTTTGATGTATTTGATGTAAGCCCAGTGGATATTTAAAGCTTACAGAAGGCTGCATTTAACTGCTGCTATGTCATTCCTGCAGTATTTCTGCAGGTGTTTTGGTCAGTGCTATTATTTGTAATATATTATATTATTTGTAATCAGCACAAATTATCCGTGCCCATATGATAAAATCCACCATCCCCCCTGATTCTTTTTTACAACTCGAGTACTGCTAATTAGGTACAGTATGGCAGCATGGTATGGCACACTTTCTGTTCTGCTCAAGAACAAAATCAACAGCTTAATCAAAGTGGCAATGAAGATAACTGGGCACAGCAGCTATCCACATATTCAGACTATCTATGAGGAGTCCTTGTTTTTATGTCTTTACTACTATGCTGCTAATGAGGAAATAGCTTTTCTTTATTCTTTGTTCTTGCTCTTTTCATACTGTACCAAATAATGAAATGAGGCTCCGAGATAGATGCAATTTTTGCCCAGGGTATGTGCAATGTCGTTCACTGCTGCTTGGTTTCTCACTAATTTTACTGTGGTATTGAGTCTGTTATCTGTTGCTGTCTGTATGTGTTGATTGTATGTGTTTTTATATGCTATACAAGCTTTTGTTTTGTTTTTTTATTCATATATGGAAAGGATTCTATATAAGCCACCAGGCCTCTTCCTTTCCTTGCATATTATTTCAATGTTTTTTCATTTTTTGTTCAATTTGTCTTATATTGCTAAATAAATAAACTAAACTAAACTACCTTGTGTTCGTTTTGTATATCTTATTTTTAAAATGAGGATAAAACTGTTATTGGAAAAGGCTGAAAATAGTCCATGTTCCAGACCAGATATCAGTACCACTCAAGGTGACAAAACCTGCTTATCATTTTTTAAAAGATCCATGTCTGTAGATGATATTTTGGTAAGAAAACCCTTCCTGAGTGGAGCTGTATCATAGTTATCAGCTCATGAAGTTACCCACCCCCTTCAGAAAATTACACTTTAGATGCTGCTGCGTATCCTGGTTTAAACTCATGTACAGGACATCTGTCAATGTTTCACTATATTGTCTTTGGTATCATTTTAAAGGGGACCTTTTAAGCATTCATTCAAACTAAGATGTGAATCTTTCTGACTAACATAGAGGTCACTGCAGCTCTTTAAACTATAAACAACACAGATTTTTACACAATTTTCACTTAAATGATATACTATCTTTTATCCCTGTGTCATCTAGGAAAAACAGAGACACAAAATACAAAAACTGGAATACTCACAGGACCATAAGGATTCAGGAAATGTATAATATACCCATACTATATCATTGTTACAGGTCATTGTGAGCCTTAAACTAGAAGAGCATCATTAGGCTCCTATGAAACTATGTGTGTGGATATAGGTTTTATAACAGCCACTAGGCTTATGTCACAAACTGGTCTTTATCATGGAAATATAGGACATGGAAGACACCACAATGAGATAAGGAACCAGCTTAGTTTTAGAAACAACATTATACACATAACAATATTGTAAGCAAAATTAACATCGTTATTAATGGGAATATGTCAAGATCTGATTATAGTTAGGCTATCAAGTTCTGTGTGTACTGTAAGATAGTGTTAAGAAGGTTAACCAAGTACATAATGATCACATAATGACACTCAAACTATGATACAGCTGCCACTCAGGAAGGGTTATCATACCAAAATATCATCTACAGACATAGATATTTTCCAAAAATCATAAGCAAGTTTTGTCACCTTGAGTGGTACTGACAAGTGAAATTTTGGGTTCTGGCCCGTGGACTATGCCTCTGGTCAGATATTGCTCCCAGCTCCAAAAACAAATTCTTGCAAGCAGAGCCGTCTGGGAGATTTGCGAGGCCCTGTGCAAAATGGCTAGGAGGGGCCCTTGCGCGTGAGCGTAGCGAGCGCGGGCGAAATCTTTGGGTTTTTCGGGTCGGATCGGGTGTCTATATGCACAATTTTAACTCTCCAATTATGAAAATACTGGATACCTTCCCCTGCCTCATCATCATCTGGGCTTGCCTCGACGCGGGGCCCCACGGCTGCTTGAGACCCGGTCGGATCAGTGATTTTTGTAACAAATTTATCAAACAAGCCTTTCAGAGAGGCATTACACTCTTTTTTCATCCCCTGATGTAAATTTCCTGAATCTGTCTCGTTCTCTCGACATTGTGTGACAGTTTGTTCCACACTCCACCCGTCTGGATCAGAGCAGCTTGTGTCTGCGCTTGGTCTGATCAGTTGTATTGAACCACAGACATGCGCATCATTGCACATATATTTATTGATATGCACAGACTAGTACACATTTAGGTCTGTAATGGAACGTGCCTGTTGATATTTATAAATGGAAAAAAAGGAAGAAAAAGGAAATAATTTTTTATTTTTGAAAAAAAAACAAAAACGGCCCGTAGTGCGAGGCCCCGTGCGGTCGCACGGTTCGCACACCCCTTGCGGCGGCCCTGCTTGCAAGCTTACTGTCATATATAGTCCATGGGCCAGAGCCCAAAATTTCACTTGTCAGTGCCACTCAAGGTGACCAAACTTACTTATGATTTTTGAAAGGATCCATGTCTATAGATGATATTTTGGTATGATAACCCTTCCTGAGTGGCAGCTGGATCATAGTTATCAACTCATGAAGTCACCCAACCCCTTCAGAAAATTACATTTCAGATGCTGGTGCATGTCCTGGTTTAGACTCATGTACAGGATATCCATTAATGTTTCACAATATTGTCTTTGGTATCATTGTAAAGGGGACCTTTTAAGCATTCATTCAAGCTAAAATGTGAATCTTTCTGACCAACATAGAGGTTTCTGCAGCCCTTTAAACTATAAACAAAACACATTTTTAACCCATTTTCGCCTAAATGATATACTATCTTTTAGCCCTGTGTCATCTAGGAACAACAGAGACACAAAATACAAAAACTGGAATACTCACAGGACCATAAGGATTCAGGAAATGTATAATATACCCCTACTATATCATTGTTACAGGTCATTGTGAGCCTTAAACTAGAAGAGCATCATTAGGCTCCTATGAAACTATAACAGCCACTAATGTCACAAACTGGTCTTTATCTGCAAATACACGACATAAAGGACATAACAATGAGAACCAAGTTTTATAAACAACATTAGAGACATAAAATACAAAAAAAAAAAACTGGAATACTCACAGGACCATAAGGATTCAGGAAATGTTTAATACCCCCAATTTAGAATCATCAATTAACCTACTATGCATGTTTTTGGACTGTTGGAGGAAGTACCTCAGGTACCCGGAGTACCCGGAGGTACTCCGGGTACCTGAGGTACTTTTCACCTGAGGTACTCCGGGTACTCCCGCATGTTCTCCCACAGGAGAACATGCAAACTCCACACAGAAAGACCCTGTCAGGCCTGGGAGTCAAACCAGGAACCTTCTTGCTGTGAGGCAACAGTACTAACCACCAAGCCACCTTTGTTATAGTTTATCAGTTTTACTGGTATTCAAGCTAAAGCTGCCACTCGTCTTGCCACTCGGTGGGCATAACCGCAGCGACTTGAGTCACGTGCATACCCTCTGTAGAACGAGAGAAGACAGGAAGAACGAGACATCTTTTTCACCTGTGTTCTTGTGAAGATACTGTCTTCAAACAAGGTAATGTATGTTAAAATTATCATCTCAAATAAAATATTTAAAGATTTTAATGAATATGATTGTGGAGAGCATAGATGATGTTTACAGATATGTTTACAATATCCCACATTGCTAAGGCTGAAGACTGAGGCTAGCACATTTTGGATGAATTGTAAGTTTGTTTAAAGTAGGCCTACATGATTTGTGTTTTAAAGAATTGACTGTAAGCTGTATTTGTATGAGTAGAAGAGTTGCCTTTAAAATGTATTCACATTTTTTGTTAGTAAGCTTGGTCAGTTAAATCTGTTAAAGTATACAGGACTGTCTCAGAAAATTAAAATATTGTGATTTTCTGTAATGGAATTACAAAAACAAAAATGTCATACATTCTGGATTCATTACAAATCAACTGAAATATTGCAAGTCTTTTATTATTTTAATATTGCTGATCGTGACTTACAGCTTAAGAAAACTCAAATATCCTATCTAAAAAAATTAGAATATTCTGGGAATCTTAAACTGTAAACTAGGGATGGGCGGTATGGACTAAAAAATGTATCATGATCATTTCTGGCATTTATCCTGATAACGATAAAAATGATGATAAAAAAAATACCAATTCAACTCCACCTTTGTAACTATAAATCTATCACCACATTCAGTCTTTGGAGCCCCCAAAACACTGCTCTAAAAGATACTAAATGTCATCAATGGGAATCTTTCTTTCTTTCTTTCTTTCTTTCTTTCTTTCTTTCTTTCTTTCTTTCTTTCTTTCTTTCTTTCTTTCTTTCTTTCTTTCTTTCTTTCTTTCTTTCTTTCTTTCTTTCTTTCTTTCTTTCTTTCTTTACGTACGTTGTGCGTGGATTTAATGCAGAACCATAAATCCAACTTTACACAAAAACGTAATCAACAGGAATTTATCGTTTTAACCGCGAGATGACAAATTCTTACCGTGGGGAATTTTTTTCACGGTTTATCGTGAACGGTTAAATATTGCCCATTCCTACTTTAAGCCATAATCAGCAATATTAAAATAATAAAAGGCTTGCAATATTTCAGTTGATTTGTAATGAATCCAGAATGTATGACATTTTTGTTTTTTTAATTGCATTACAGAAAATAAAGAACTTTATCACAATATTCTAATTTTCTGAGACTGTCCTGTGTACTGTATATATAGCTATATATCTTTAATATTACTTCCTTTTAAAGTAATTTGAAAATAAATCTGTGATTTTCTTTTGTATTAATTTCACAAGGCTACATCTGATTTTGTATGTTGCAGTTGAAACTGCCTGACTATGGCCACTGGTGAACAAGCAAGCAACCACCCACTACCAAAGCAAACACAGGTGGAGTGCATAATCCATTGTTGTGATGATGAAGATAAGCTGGTTTCAATAAAAAGTGTTGATTCCTGGAAAACACTGCTTAGGGCGGCTCAGATAAGAAACCATGCACCTGTTTTGGAACTGGCAAAGGACATTCCTGAAGGACAGATTCCAGAAATCTACTACCACAGAATGTGTCGCTGTATCTTCACTATGAAGAAACTCCTTGATGGCATCCTTGAAAAAGAAAAGCCAAGTTCCAGTAGCTCTGCTGGAGAGAAAGAATTGGAAAAAAAAGCTCGACGTATCCCAAGTACCTCTAGGAAATATCCTGCAGAGTGTATCTTTTGTCAGAAAACTGCCAAATACCTAAAAGGACAGAATACGAGAGAAGCACTGGTACAGTGTTGCCAAATGTGTGCTGATGCAAAGATCAAGAGTGCAGCCCATAAGAAAATGGATGTCAGAATCCTTGCCCTAGTGAGTACAGACCTTGTAGCAGCTGAAGGGCACTACCACAAGTCATGCTATAAAATGTACACCAAAGAGGAGGTTTCCAAAGAAGAGGTTGCCAACAATGAAGATGGTGGTGATGCTACCGATGATGCCCAGTATAAAGCTGCTTTGAAACAGTCATACAATGAGCTGTTCCTGTTCATCAGAAAAGAGCTTTTTGGCAATCCTCAAGTGATGACAATGACTGATCTCACTTCTAGACTGGTTTCTTTAATGAAGTCTCAAGGAATCGTCCATGTCAAGGAATCAACCACACAGCACATAAAACGAAAGCTGGAGAGTGAGTTTGCTGGAGCCTTGCACATCTTCTCTGATGCAAAAAGAAAACTCTTCCTTTATCCAGATAACTTGTCCATGAGTGAACTAATTAAAGAAAACCAGTCCCTTAAAAGTGAGCTGCAGACCTTGAAAAGTGCCAGTGCCCAAGATGTCATAGCTAATGCAGCCATTAAACTGAGAGGAGACATCAAGAGTCAAGATGTTCCTCAACCCTGGCCACCTGAAGTCAAACCAGAAGCAGAATGTCCTACCATTCCAGAGTCACTCAGTGTCTTCCTGTGCCATCTACTCACAGGCTCTAATGATCCTGATCATGCATCCCAGAGAGTTCAGCGGCTCCTACAATCATTTGGCCATGACATCGTATACGCAGTGACATGTGGAAAGATCAAACCTTCCAAGCACATCATTCTGCCATTCAGTGTCAAGTCTTTGACAGGGAATGTAGAGCTCATAAACATCCTCAACCGACTTGGTCATAGCGTGTCCTATTCTCAGATGGAAGAGATCAACACTGCCTTGTGCCTTCAGAAACTCTCGGCATCAGGGAGTGACATTGCCTTACCAAGTAACATCTATCCTGGTGTATTCACAACTTTAGCCTGGGACAATATTGATCGTCTTGAAGAAACCATCAGTGGAGAGGGAACATCTCACAGAGTCAATGGAATTGCTGTGCAAGCAAAGACAGTCAATCCAGTCCCTATCCAACCCATGCCCACTGTTGCCAAAACAAAGCACAGAAGTATTGATTCACCCCTGCCAATGTTACCAACTTACAATGCTGGGCAAAGGGTGGGGCCACCACAAAGCAAAAGTTCAGATGCTGATACTGTAGCCAATACTCAGCTTGCCAGAGAGAAGAACCTTGTTTGGGTCCTAGCAAGAATGTCACAGCAAGAAGACCAGTCAGTCAGCAACTGGACGGGCTTCAATATCCTGACTCGCGGTGATATGACTGTCATCCCAGACAATGTAGGCTATCTGCCTACCATCAATGCTCCAGCAACACAAATGTCTACTGTCAATGAGGTTCTTAACAAGTCACTAAGCATCATGCAATACTTAGGCCTGAAAAAGATTGTCTGTGTCTTTGACCAAGCCCTATATGCAAAGGCTGTTGAGATCACATGGAAACATGCTCACAAGTTCCAGAATATCATCATCAGGCTTGGGGTATTTCACACCATCTGCACACTGCTGGCAATAATAGGAAAGCGTTTCAAAGGTGCTGGACTTGGAGACCTGTGTATTCAGTCTGGCATAATCGCAGAAGGCTCCATTGCTGGTGTTATGGATGGCCGCAAGTATAACAGGGCAGTGCGACTACACAAGCTCTTATATGAGGCTCTCATGCGACTGACATGGAATGGTTTCCACTCCTGGTTGGAAACAACTCACATGAATGACATGGTTCACCTGGATGAAACACTGAAGGCAATTGACAGCCTTGGGGAAAATGTGTCACAAGCCACTTTAAAGGAGGTCCTCGAAAACAGCTCTTGTACATGCATCATGGAACTGTTTGAAGTCTACCGCAAGTTCCTCAGTGGTGGAAACGGCAGTCTCTCAAGCTTCTGGATGTCCTATTTGGACATGGTCGAAATCTTGCTAGGGCTCATCCGAGCATCCAGAGAGGGAGACTGGATGCTACACTTGGCAAGCATTCGAGCAATGATCCCATGGTGCTTTGCATATGATAGGATGAACTACGCACGCTACCTCCCCTACTACTATGCCCAGATGTCTCAGCTGTCCATCACACACCCAGATGTCTACACAGAATTCATGACAGGACACTTCTCTGTTCAACTGGGCTCCACCAATCCCTTTGGGCGGATCCCTATTGACCAAGCTATTGAAGAGACTGTGAACAAAGACACCCAGACAGCTGGAGGGACAAAGGGATTCAGCTTGAAGTCAGGAGCTGTGGCCAAATATTATCTAACCGCTGAGTACAGAAGCATGTACCTCAGACAGCTGAGAGACTTGACAGGCCAAAGCACATCCAAACTGTCCCATCCAGATCTACAGGGTCCAAGGATCAAGAGAGATGAAGCAGATGTCCAGTCTCTCATTGACCTTATGGAGAACAAGTGGTTCAATCATATGTCTCCTGATGAAAACGATCTGATTAGCCTTTCCACTGGCTCCATATCTCCACCTGATGTTACCAGGGATCTCCTGAGAGCCCATGAGATAGGAGAACAGGCCTACAATGCATTCAAGAAAACAAGGTTAGATGAGGACACACCATCTTTAAAATTCTATCACAAGATGACCAAGCAAGGTCTGAAGACATTCTCCACCGTCAGCACAAAGAAAGCTGAAGGAAAGAAAGGACAGGATGTGGTGCTGAAGGCAGACAGAAACCTGTTCAGCCACATGATCCTATTGGCTGAAAGCAGGAAGATTAATATGAAGGATGTCCTTGTCTACCCACTGGGCCCACTGCCGTGGGCACTTGCAAATGCTGATGGGTCCCTACGAAAAACCAACAAGGCTGCACTTGCCAGAGAGCTGGAAAAGAATGTCTCTCCTGCAGAACAGATCCCAACCCCATCCACTTCCATCATTGATGGGATGAGCCTAGTCCACAAAATGAATGGCAACAACAAAACCTTTGGACAGGTGGCAGAGTCACTTTTCACCCAGGTCTTCCACGAGGGGGCACAGAGTCAGAGGATTGATGTTGTTTTTGATGTTTACCACCAGAGTTCGATCAAAGATGCTGAACGACTAAACCGGGGTGCAGACAACACTGTCCAGTACAAAAACCTTGCAGGGGGACACCATGTACAGCAATGGAGGACTTTTCTGTGCAGTCCTTCCAACAAGACCAGTCTCATCAGGTTTCTGGTGGAAGAGTGGAAACTCCCACAGTACCGATAGGCTGCATGGCAAGGTGTTGTACATGACCTGTGAAGAAACCTGTTACAGGTTGACAGATGATGGGTGTGAAGAAGCAGTAGAGCTGCACTCCATACATGAAGAAGCTGACACACGCCTGCTCCTGCATGCTTCGGATGCCGCAAACACAGGCTCAAAAGCAGTCATAATCACAGCAGAGGACACGGATGTCATGGTTCTTTGTCTTGTGTTTCAGAAGGACATCACCTGTCCCATTTACCTAAAGTGTGGGACACAGAACCGCACAAGATTTGTGGACATCAGCAAATTGGCAAGCTCAGTTGGAGACAGCCTTTGTGATAGCCTAATAGGCTTACACGCCTTCACTGGCTGTGACACTGTCAGTGCTTTCGCTGGCCGGGGGAAGCTGAATGCCCTGAAGATGGTGAAGAAGGACACTTCCTACCAAGAAACCTTCAGAGGACTTGGGCAGTCATGGGATGTGAGTGAGGAGCTGTTCCAGAGAATTGAAGAGTTTACATGTCACATGTATGCTGCTAACAGCAGCACTGGTGAGGTGAACCAACTGCGCTACCAGCTCTTCTGTGCCAAAAGGGGAGAGGTCGAGTCCAGTCAGCTGCCACCATGTAGAGACTGTCTCTTCCTCCATGTTGAACGAGCCAATTATCAGGCAGCCATTTGGAATGGCAGTCTGCAGGCTAACCCTGTGGTGCCAAGTCCTACTGAGCATGGATGGAAAGAAGATGAGGGCAAGCTGGCCATTTACTGGATGCGCTCCCCACCTGCACCAGATGTAGTCTTGGAACTGCTAACATGCAAATGCGTGCGTTCATGCAAAATGCCAAGCTGCACATGCTTATCAAATGGACTGGCATGCACAGACATGTGCAAGTTACAGACTTGCAGTAACCAAAAACTGCAGGATGATCCAGAATCCGACTTCGAACTTGGGGAGTCAGATGACGAGAGAGACGAGCAGTTTGAGTGACATTGTGATGATTGTGTACTTGGTTAACTTTCTTAACACTATCTTAAGTACACACAGAACTTGATAGCCTAAGTATTATCAGATCTTGACATATGTCTATTTAATAACTAATATAATAATATATAATAACAATATATAATAATAATATAATACTAATAATTTCTATTTTTATTAATAACAATGCTAATTTTGTTTACAATGTTATGTTTATAATGTTGTTTATAAAACTAAGCTGGTTCTTTATCTCATTGTGGTGTCCTTTATGTCGTGTATTTGCTTGATAAAGACCAGTTTGTGACATTAGCCTAGCGGCTGTTATATCACATATAAAGATATGTCTTTATCTGATACGATCAGAAATCCGATTTCTTTGCTGCATGTAAACGTACTGATAGTTTCATAAGAGCCTAATGATGCTTTTCTAGTTTAAGGCTCACAATGACCTGTAACAATGATATAGTAGGGGTATATTATACATTTCCTGAATCCTTATGGTCCTGTGAGTATTCCAGTTTTTGTATTTTGTGTCTCTGTTGTTCCTAGGTGACACGGGGCTAAAAGATAGTATATCATTTAGGCGAAAATGGGTTAAAAATTTGTTTTGTTTATAGTTTAAAGGGCTGCAGAAACCTCTATGTTGGTCAGAAAGATTAACATCTTAGCTTGAATGAATGCTTAAAAGGTCCCCTTTAAAATGATACCAAAGACAATATTGTGAAACATTGACAGATATCCTGTACATGAGTCTAAACCAGGACATGCACCAGCATCTGAAATGTAATTTTCTGAAGGGGTTTGGTGACTTCATGAGTTGATAACTATGATACAGCTGCCACTCAGGAAGGGTTATCATACCAAAATATCATCTATAGACATGGATCCTTTCAAAAATCATAAGTAAGTTTGGTCACCTTGAGTGGCACTGATATCTGGTCTGGCCCATGGACTAATATAGATCAATAGCTCTCTGGAATTCTCTGCCTAAACATATCAAACAAAACTGTAAATAACAAAATACTTACCAAAATATATCTCACCAACTAATGAGCTCACATGTGGCCATGTCTGTCTGTTTATGTTAGTTTATTTGTTTGTACTCTGTGGATTATACTATTTGTCTGTTGAGTATGTTCTGTGTCTGGTATAGTCTGTTCTACAATCAGCCTGTCTGAGTCTCTTTGTTCTCTCCTAATTATTTTTAAATTGTCTGTATTTTCTTTACTGTTTATCTGTATTACTCTCAAATGTATGTTTTTATCATTTTATGTCTGTGCAGCCTGTCTGATTGTTTTTTTTTAAATGTTGTTTTGTTGTTGTTGTTTTTTCACTGTATGACTGCACTGTACTTTATTTTTATGTTCAGGAAGACTAGAGGGTTCTAATGGGGATCCTTAACCCTGGTACTGTCTTTGGGTCAAAATGACCTAATTCTCCTGTCCTTCTTTCCTCCTGCTCTCTCCTTCCTTCTTCCTTACTCTTTTCTCCCTTCCTTCCTTCCTTCCTTCCTTCCTTCCTTCCTTCCTTCCTTCCTTCCTTCCTTCCTTACTCTTTTCTCCCTTCCTTCCTTCCTTCCTTCCTTCCTTCCTTCCTTCCTTCCTTCCTTCCTTCCTTCCTTCCTTCCTTCCTTCCTTCCTTCCTTCCTTCCTTCCTTCTTTTTTCCCTACCTTCCTTCTTCCCTTCCTCCCTTCTTTCCTTCCTTCCTTCCTTCTTTTTTCCCTTCCTTCCTTCTTTCCTCCTGCTCTCTCCTTCCTTCTTCCCTTCCTCTTTTCTCCCTTCCTTCTTCCCTTCCTCTTTTCTCCCTTCCTTCCTTCCTTCCTTCCTTCCTTCCTTCCTTCCTCCCTTCCGTCCTTCTTTTTTCCCTTCCTTCCTTCTTTCCTCCTGCTCTCTCCTTCTTTCTTCCCTTCTTCTTTTCTCCCTTCCTTCTTTCCTTCCTTCCTTCCTCCCTTCCGTCCTTCTTTTTTCCCTTCCTTCCTTCTTCCCTCCTGCTCTCTCCTCCCTTCTTCCTTCCTCTTTTCTTCCTTCCTTCTTCCTTCCTTCCTTCCTTCCTTCCTTCCTTCCTTCCTTCCTTCCTTCCTTCCTTCCTTCCTTCCTTCCTTCCTTCCTTTCTTCCTTCCTTCCTTCCTTCCTTCCTTCCTTTCTTCCTTCCTTCCTTCCTTCCTTCTTTCCTCCTGCTCTCTCCTTCCTTCTCCCATTCCTCTTTTCTCCCTTCCTTCCTTCCTTCTTTTTTCCCTTCCTTCCTTCTTCCCTCCTACTCTCTCCTTCCTTCTTCCCTTTATATTTTCTTCCTTCCTTCCTTCCTTCCTTCCTTCCTTCCTTCCTTCCTTCCTTCCTTCCTTCCTTCCTTCCTTCCTTCCTTCCTTCCTTCCTTCTTTTTTCCCTACCTTCCTTCTTCCCTTCCTCCCTTCTTTCCTTCCTTCCTTCCTTCTTTTTTCCCTTCCTTCCTTCTTTCCTCCTGCTCTCTCCTTCCTTCTTCCCTTCCTCTTTTCTCCCTTCCTTCTTCCCTTCCTCTTTTCTCCCTTCCTTCCTTCCTTCCTTCCTTCCTTCCTTCCTTCCTTCCTTCCTTCCTCCCTTCCGTCCTTCTTTTTTCCCTTCCTTCCTTCTTTCCTCCTGCTCTCTCCTTCTTTCTTCCCTTCTTCTTTTCTCCCTTCCTTCTTTCCTTCCTTCCTTCCTCCCTTCCGTCCTTCTTTTTTCCCTTCCTTCCTTCTTCCCTCCTGCTCTCTCCTCCCTTCTTCCTTCCTCTTTTCTTCCTTCCTTCTTCCTTCCTTCCTTCCTTCCTTCCTTCCTTCCTTCCTTCCTTCCTTCCTTCCTTCCTTCCTTCCTTTCTTCCTTCCTTCCTTCCTTCCTTTCTTCCTTCCTTCCTTCCTTCCTTCTTTCCTCCTGCTCTCTCCTTCCTTCTCCCATTCCTCTTTTCTCCCTTCCTTCCTTCCTTCTTTTTTCCCTTCCTTCCTTCTTCCCTCCTACTCTCTCCTTCCTTCTTCCCTTTATATTTTTCTTCCTTCCTTCCTTCCTTCCTTCCTTCCTTCCTTCCTTCCTTCCTTCCTTCCTTCCTTCCTTCTTCCCTCCTACTCTCACCTTCCTTCTTCCCTTCCTCTTTTCTCCCTTCCTTCCTTCCTTCCTTCCTTCCTTCCTTCCTTCCTTCCTTCCTTCCTTCCTTCCTTCCTTCCTTCCTTCCTTCCTTCTTCCCTCCTACTCTCACCTTCCTTCTTCCCTTCCTCTTTTCTCCCTTCTTTCCTTCCTCCCTTCCTTCCTTCCTTCCTTCCTTCCTTCCTTCCTTCCTTCCTTCCTTCCTTACTTCCTTCCTTCCTTACTTCCTTCCTTCCTTCCTTCCTTACTTCCTTCCTTCCTTCTTTTCATTCTTCCTTCCTTCCTTCTTTACTCCCTTCTTCTCTTCCTGCATCCTCGACCCGAAGACAGCACAAGGGTTATATAAACTAAACTAAACTAAAAGGCCGATGCGGTCGACCCGAACCGTTCCGCCTTCAGGCTCGAAACCCTTTTCTCCGAGCTACCCTGAACGCAGCACAGAGCCTAGCCAGCTGGACCAGAACCAGGATGGAGCAGCAGAAACTGGACCCCCAGGACCAGACGGAGCAGAACCAGGACCAGGACCAGAGAACCGGAGCAGCATCGTCCTCTAACGCTGATCTGCAGGTCAGAATCCTGGGGGAAAACCATCGGACTGGCGGTTAGCATGCAGCTAACGCAGCTGCAGCTCAACATCTACATTAAACTTTAACGCACGATTAAAACTCTGATTTGATCATGTATGTGGCGTCATTAATCTGATTTAACGGATGCAAAATTAAACCGACTGGAAGGCGAAGTAAAAGGTTAACCACGTCGTCGTTATCGATATTCATATTATTATTAATATTAATAAGCAATCCCACCATTGTGGTATTATTTAAAACGGTGACCCGATCAATAAACATTGATGGGGATTTAATCCGATTAAACAGGTTGATTTGATTTGACTTTTATTTTGTACATGTAAAAAAACAACAATTAAAGAGAAGAATTTCATCCTTTAACACTTAATATCTCAATTTACATGTGCAAAAAGGAGTAGGAAGAAGTGTAAATGTATTTAATCCTACTCCCATTCACTAATCATTTATTAACACTTATTTTATATATTTATAATAACTAACTATACTATAATTATACTCACACACTTACTTATACATACATACATACACATAGTTGAGTATTTCTATATATTTGTACACACATGCCCATATAAATATTTATATCTACAGGACTGTCTCAGAAAATTAGAATATTGTGATAAAGTTCTTTATTTTCTGTAATGCAATTTAAAAAAAACAAAAATGTCATACATTCTGGGTCCGTGTATCTTTTGGTCATTGGATTTTTCCGTCATGAGTGGGAATCAAAAAACAAAAAACGATTGGTTTATTTGATTTTCCTTTTAAAACAAAAAAACAAATATTGAATACACTGCATTTTTTCTTTTTCTGTGTTAATATGATTTAACAAAGATTCAAAATACGCTTTTATTTTCGTTTTCTATTTCAAATAAGAAAAATGAAATCCCTAGTCAACAGGAAGGAAAAAACGAACCAAAAACAACCGTTTATTCATATTCGTGCACCGGAAGCTGGCATTTACAACCGAGTGAACTTAGTTCTGGATATTTGACAGGCATTCCTGTGACAATTCTCTCCAGGGGAAGTTTGATTTTAATATTTTATTGGTCGGGTTTACGTGACTCGGAAATGGCTCTGTATGCTGCAGTTCGGGTAACCATGGCAACCATAGCGGCGCTGAAACAACAGATTAAGGATTATTTTTTAAAGATTGATTAAGGACTTGTTCCACAGCGGTTTGGCGCACAAACACATTTCCTGCACGTTGCAGCAGATGTGTCTCCTGCAATGCTCAGAAATGAGCGTCAGAAGATTCTGTGCTCGGCATCATCTGAGGAGAAAAAGACGCAGAGCTGGAGAGCGCTTTGATTCATCATGGCCGAATGACCGGCTATCTGTCTTCACTGGGGGTGCATGCTGGAGAAGGTCGGGTTGGAAGAATTAATTTAGTCCCACGCGTGAGGTATCCACGTGATTACCATTATATGTATAAATTGCACTGCAGCACAAACTTTACCTGACGCCTGAATTCATGGTATGGCTGATGGAGCTCTCTCAGGTTCTTCCAACCCGACCTTCTCCAGCAAGCACCCCCATGTGAAGACAGATAGCCGGTATTGCGGCTTTCCTGTACTTTAAAGAGCCGCTTGAGAGTTTATTGTTAGGTCCTGTATATTTGCATGACGCGCTGCTGACAGAGAAGCTACGCTGAGTCCGACAGAAGTTTTATGGCGTTTAATGACAAAACTCAGCCACAAACGGCCTTCCGACATGCTTAATGGGTTTTAAACGTGTACACTGCAAACGTGATCGGGGTGATCAGTGTTCAGTACAAAGCTGTCAACAAAAATTAGGCTACGGCTCCCAACTGTCCTAACTGCATGCGAGCGTCCGACTGTCGCGCCGCAATGCGTGGCATCGGACCCGCTCTGAACCCGTTATCGGCCCCACGTTCTACCACGTTCTTTTGATTGACAGCTGAGACTCGCCTTTTAGAAGGCTGATTTATGGTTCCGCGTTACACCAACGCAGACCTTACAGCGTAGGGTACGCGGCGCGGTCACCGAACGGTGCGCGTCGCCGCGTACCCTACGCTGTAGGCTACGCCGTCGATTTTACGCGGAACCATAAATCAGCCTTTATTCACCCGCCCGTGCGCTCCTGAAAGAAACTCCTAACATTAGCAGACTCCTAAAAGAGTAAAGGGACAAGTAAAAGATGGGTGATTACTTGTAATCTCCCTACGTTTGTACTTTTTCTAAACAGAAAACAAGCTTATTATTCGGTGGAATAAGTGGGGAAAAAACCGAACAATTAATAACGGCGTGTGATTACGCAATCAAACAGCGAACAGCTGGAGTGACCGGCGTGCGGTGCAAACATGTCAGCATGTCAGATCATTACTGGGATGTGGGGAAAAAGCAGAGGACACGATCAATCCGGCAGGATCCGGGACAAATTAAGCCCTAATAAGATTAAGATAAGATTCTTATTATATCTTATAATCTTATCAGAACCTTCCAGCCTGGCGATCTCCCTCTGCGCAGCTGCCACTTTATTGAAGTTCTTGTATTGAAATGACTGTTTCCTACAGCGCTTTACACTTTTTTTTCAACTTTCAACCGGCTTTCAACGCGAGCGACGGGAAGAAAATAGAAGCAGGGCGTGCGACAAAAGTCCAGCTCAAAACGACGCCGCGTCGCTCGCAACCAGTATAGACAGTGCAATAAAAAATAAAGCAATGGAACTGTTTTTGACGCTGACTCTCGCTCGCGTCGCATGCAGTGTGTATATTTGCAATATACTGTGGACATCTGAATAAAAACCTCATAAATAGATTGAATCAAAGCGCTCTCCAGCTCTGCGTAGCCTTTTTCTCCTCAGATGATGCCGAGCACAGAATCTTCTGACGCTCATTTCTGAGCATTGCAGGAGACACATCTGCTGCAACGTGCAGGAAATGTCATTGTGCGTCAAACCGCTGTGGAACAAGTCCTTAATCAATCTTTAAAAAATAATCCTTAATCTGTTGTTTCAGCGCCGCTATGGTTGCCATGGTTACCCGAACTGCAGCATACAGAGCCATTTCCGAGTCACGTAAACCCAACCAATAAAATATTAAAATCAAACTTCCCCTGGAGAGAATTGTCACAGGAATGCCTGTTAAATATCCAGAACTAAGTTCATTCGGTTGTAAATGCCAGCTTCCGGTGCACGAATATGAATAAACGGTTGTTTTTGGTTCGTTTTTTCCTTCCTGTTGACTAGGGATTTCATTTTTCTTATATGAAATAGAAAACGAAAATAAAAGCGTATTTTGAATCTTTGTTAAATCATATTAACACAGAAAAAGAAAAAATGCAGTGTATTCAATATTTGTTTTTTGTTTTAAAAGGAAAATCAAATAAACCAATCGTTTTTTGTTTTTTGATTCCCACTCATGATGGAAAAATCCAATGACCAAAAGATACACGGACCATTCTGGGTCCGTGTATCTTTTGGTCATTGGATTTTTCCGTCATGAGTGGGAATCAAAAAACAAAAAACGATTGGTTTATTTGATTTTCCTTTTAAAACAAAAAACAAATATTGAATTACACTGCATTTTTTCTTTTTCTGTGTTAATATGACTTAACAAAGATTCAAAATACGCTTTTATTTTCGTTTTCTATTTCATATAAGAAAAATGAAATTACTAGTCAACAGGAAGGAAAAAACGAACCAAAAACAACAGTTTATTCATATTCGTGCACCGGAAGCTGGCATTTACAACCGAGTGAACTTAGTTCTGGATATTTGACAGGCATTCCTGTGACAATTCTCTCCAGGGGAAGTTTGATTTTAATATTTAATTGGTCCGGTTTACGTGACTCGGAAATGGCACTGTACGCGGCAGTTCGGGTAACCATGGTTACCATGGCGGCGCTGAAACAACAGATTAAGGATTATTTTTTAAAGATTGATTAAGGACTTGTTCCACAGCGGTTTGACGCACAATGACATTTCCTGCACGTTGCAGCAGATGTGTCTCCTGCAATGCTCAGAAATGAGCGTCAGAAGATTCTGTGCTCGGCATGATCTGAGGAGAAAAAGACGCAGAGCTGGAGAGCGCTTTGATTCAATCTATTTATGAGGTTTTTATTCAGATGTCCACAGTATATTGTAAATATACACACTGCATGCGACGCGAGCGAGAGTCAGCGTCAAAAACAGTTCCATTGCTTTATTTTTATTGCACTGTCTACACTGGTTGCGAGCGACGCAGCGTCGTTTTGAGCTGGACTTTTGTCGCACGCCCTGCTTCTATTTTCTTCCCGTCGGTCGCTTTGAAAGCCGGTTGAAAGTTGAAAATAAGGTTGAAAGCGCTGTAGGAAACAGTCATTCCAATACAAGAACCTCAATAAAGTGTCAGCTGCTGGAGGGAGATCGCCAGGCTGGAAGGTTCTGATAAGATAATAAGATATAATAAGAATCTTATCTTAGGGCTTAATTTTTGGCCGGATCCTGCCGGATTTCTCGTGTCCTCTGCTTTTCCCCCACATCCCAGTAATGATCTGACATGCTGACATGTTTGCTGCTTTAACACCACACGCCGGTCACTCACGCTGTTCGCTGTTTCATTGCGTCACCGTTCGGTTTTTTCCCCACTTATTCCACCGAATAATAAACTTGTTTTCTGTTTAGAAAGTACAAACGTAGGAAGATTACAAGTAATCACCATCTTTTACTTGTCCCTTTACTCTTTCAGGAGTAATTTTAGGAGTTTCTTTCAGGAGCGCATAATTCAGGAGTGAATAAAGGCGGATTTATGGTTCCGCGTAAAATCGACGGCGTAGCCTACGGCGTAGGTTACGCGGCGACGCGCACCGTTCGGTGACTGCGCCGCGTAACCTACGCCGTAAGGTCTGCGTTGGTGTAACGCGGAACCATAAATCAGCCTTTTAAAAGGCGAGTCTCAGCTGTCAATCAAAAGAACGTGGTAGAACGTGGGGCCGATGACGCGTTCAGTGTTTCAGGACAGAGCGGGTCCGATGCCACGCAGTGTGACGCGACAGTCGGACGCTCGCATGCAGTTAGGACAGGCTTTTAGGGAGCCGTAGCCTAATTTTTGTTGACCGCTTTGTACTGATCACTGATCACCCCGATCACGTTTGCAGTGTACACGTTTAAAACCCATTAAGCATGTCGGAAGGCCGTTGTGGCTGAGTTTTGTCATTAAACGCCATAAAACTTCTCTCGGACTCAGCGTGCTTCTCTGTCAGCAGCGCGTCATGCAAATATACAGGACTTAACAATAAACTCTCAAGCGGCTCTTAAAGGAAAGCCGCAATACCGGCTATCTGTGTTCACTGGGGGTGCATGCTGGAGAAGGTCGGGTTGGAAGAACCTGAGAGAGCTCCATCAGCCATGAATTCCGGCGTCAGGTAAAGTTTGTGCTGCAGTGCAATTTATACATATAATGATAATCACGTGGATACCTCACGCGTGGGACTAAATTAATTCTTCCAACCCGACCTTCTCCAGCATGCACCCCCAGTGAAGACAGATAGCCGGTCATTCGGCCATGATGAATCAAAGCGCTCTCCAGCTCTGCGTCTTTTTCTCCTCAGATCATGCCGAGCACAGAATCTTCTGACGCTCATTTCTGAGCATTGCAGGAGACTCATCTGCTGCAACGTGCAGGAAATGTCATTGTGCGTCAAACCGCTGTGGAACAAGTCCTTAATCAATCTTTAAAAAATAATCCTAATTATATATATATATATATATATATATATATATATATATATATATATATATATATATATATATATATATATATATATATATATATATATATATATATATATATATATATATATTATATGTATATAATATATAATATATATATATAATATATAAATAATCTGTTGTTTCAGCGCCGCCATGGTAACCATGGTTACCCGAACTGCCGCGTACAGAGCCATTTCCGAGTCACGTAAACCCGGCCAATTAAATATTAAAATCAAACTTCCCCTGGAGAGAATTGTCACAGGAATGCCTGTCAAATATCCAGAACTAAGTTCACTCGGTTGTAAATGCCATCTTCCGGTGCACGAATATGAATAAACGGTTGTTTTTGGTTCGTTTTTTCCTTCCTGTTGACTAGTAATTTTATTTTTCTTATATGAAATAGAAAACGAAAATAAAAGCGTATTTTGAATCTTTGTTAAATCATATTAACACAGAAAAAGAAAAAATGCAGTGTAATTCAATATTTGTTTTTTGTTTTAAAAGGAAAATCAAATAAACCAATCGTTTTTTGTTTTTTGATTCCCACTCATGACGGAAAAATCCAATGACCAAAAGATACACGGACCATTCTGGATTCATTACAAATCAACTGAAATATTGCAAGCCTTTTATTATTTTAATATTGCTGATTATGGCTTACAGTTTAAGATTAAGATTCCCAGAATATTCTAATTTTTTGAGATAGGACATTTGAGTTTTCTTAAACTGTAAGCCATGATCAGCAATATTAAAATAATAAAAGGCTTGCAATATTTCAGTTGATTTGTAATGAATCCAGAATGTATGACATTTTTGTTTTTGTAATTGCATTACAGAAAATCACAATATTCTAATTTTCTGATATTCATACACCCATACATACATATATATATATATATATATATATATATATATATATATATATATATATATATATATAATTATAATTAGCTGCCCATTTCTGTACATAAATATAAACAAATCTACCCATTCACCCAATAGTTTTATATCAGGCCCCTAAAAGCCGCTAAACCCCTTCCTCTTTGTACCTTGTGAAAATCATGTTTTTATATTTGTTTTTAAACTGATGAACAGTCCAGCGTTATTGATTACTATCAGTTTTTGGTCCTCTCTCCTTTACAGAATGGATTTAATTCAGACACACTGGGGGATTTTCCAGCATGAGCAGCCGGTTTAAGGTCGTGCAGCATCTCAGTCAGATTTAAGTCCAGACTTTGACGGAGGAGGAGCTGCAGAGCTGCATTTATCTGAACCTTGGCCAGCAATGGCTAGCGAAATCATTGGCAAGCCCCAAAAGGCTTTGTGCCTACTGCACAAGGAGAGGGTAAGGAGGAAAGCTCTGAGCATCGTACTAGTCTAGTAGGAAGGAGGGGTTCCCAAGCACCCGATGGACTCTTTTCTGAAACGTGTTTTTTTGGGATCCTTTAGGTGTTTGCTTACGATTTTTGCTTGTTGCCCGAAAAAAAATTGGTCCGAAAGTTCTTTTTTGGAACCCATTTAGAATTTTTGCCTGTTAAAATGGCAAAAACGCTGATTTCCATAACTTCTGAACCATAAATCCTAGAAAGACAAACAAACACACTTTTTCTCATAATATTGACACCAGGAATCCAATGGAAAGGTTACTGGGATGGTAGAACCACTCTTTATTAGGGAAAAATTAGCTTCAAGTAGTATTTTAGGGCAAAATTACCCAAAAACGCTTGAAAATGTTTTTTTCAATCAAGTGCATCTCCCTTTTGGAAATACCTGTTGGTGTATTGTTTACACCAAAAAAAGGCCCAATTAGTCCCCTTTCCAACGAGGTACAACTTGTAAGAAATCTCCATTTGTGGAATGAGTAATGAAGCAAAATGCGGGGGATGCAACCCATTTAGAATGCTTCGAATGTTCAGTAAAAGGGGCGTGTCTTCCCACTGTTAAGTGTTTAGAATGTTCAGAATTTGAAATCTCAAACCAACTGTAGCATCAACTGTCAACTGTCAAACACAAGCAAACTTGAACAAGGAGTGTAAGTATTTTCTGAATGTTTTATCATTTCTAATATAAGGTTATATCTTATCATTTTTGCTAATATAACATTATACATGGTTGTTTTTCTTATATTAGAGCCAGAGGTAATACATTCTTCAAAATAGCTTCATTTCTATTTGGTTAGCTGGACAAGCTAACCAATTAGCATGTTAGCTAGCTTTTTTCATTGAGGTTAGCTTTTAACTCTTACTGTTTTGCTTGTATTTTGTAGGTTTTAACTAACAGTAGGGTACGCTAAAAGAAATGTGACATACAGTAAGTTCGATTATCCAGGCCTTTTTTTTTAATAATTTAGTCCAGTGGCACTAATTGTATTTTTTTATATTCTTTTTTTTTGTGCCCAGTGATGGATTAATAAAACATGAGAAGTGCAAAGAGACTGCATGATCAGACTTCTGATGTGTCTGAACCCCCACTAAAAATCCAATCATATACCTGTGTATTGCACACCCCAAGTCCATCGCCTGGGAACTTCATTTGCTTCAGTGCCTCCAAAAATGACCCCAAAGAAAAGTTGCATCACCTTCTTCAAATACGAGACAAGAGACAAGCTGAGCCAATCGACTCACCTTTTCGGATGAAGGCAATTTGTGATCTATTGCCAGAAACCCTAGATGGTGTCAACCTGGACAGTACTGGTTATCACAGGAACTGTTACTTAAATTTCACATCAAAGCTTGATCGACTAAAAAACAATTCACATCAGCTTGAAGTAACAGACAACAAGTACTCTCCCCGGAAGTCACACCCAGCCACAGGCTCTGCATTTCCAGTAGAATGTATATATTGTGACACAGATGAAAAGAAATTCAATGGAAAAATCCAAAGGACTGTCCCATTTACTTGGAAAAACAATGGTGCCGCATGGAAGCGCATTGAACCTATGGCTGAAGCTTTAGGGAAAAGCAGTCTGCTCCGCAAAGTGAAAAATGAAGACCTGTATGCGAAAGGGGCTCGCTATCATGTCACCTGCTGGAAAGCCTTACAAGTAGAGTACTTGAATCATTCTAAGAAGCTGACAAAGGAAGCCTCAGGTCAGAAACTGACAATCTCTGCGCACCTTAAAGCATACAACGTGGTGAGGGACCACATTAAAGAGCAGGTCATAGAACAAAACAAAGTCCTACAACTTCGCTACCTGCGCCACCTGTATATCCTTGAGCTCGAAAAGCAAAATAACCCTAACCCTGAATACAGAGGAGATAAACTTCTGAGTCGTCTGCAAGGTGATGAGGAGCTTAAGAAGCATTTAGCCTTTTCCAAAGTTCCTGTTAAGGACAAAGGAAACCTTGCCTTTTACTTGGTCCACTCTTCCCGTATTTCTGTGGAGGACGCCATGGCCTGTGCGTATCGACTTGGAACGGTGGACAGAGTAAAAGATGTAGCTCTCACCCTACGCAGCGTCATCAATAAGGCCTTCAAGTCCAGTGTTATGCCTTGGCCACCTACCGCAGATGACCTAAACAAGACAGCAGAAGAGGTGTTACCTAAAAAGCTAGACCGCTTCCTCAAACTTCTCTTCTCTGGAGACACTGTTTCTGATTGTGAGAAAACAAAGCGACTTGTTCTTTCAATTGGACAGGACCTGTGTAGAGCAGTGACAAATGGCGAGTGGAAACTTCCAAAACATGTGCTTTTATGTGCCACAGTCCGGCACTTGTACCGGAGCAGGCAACTGACCACCATTCTGCAGAGATTAGGCCACTGCGAATCTTATGATTTTGGATTGGAGCTGGAGACAGCATTGGCTAAGGCTGTGGATGAAATGTCAACTTCCCTTACACCTTCTATCATCAGAGGAGATGGGAATGAGGTGTTCCATAGCGAATGGAACAACCTGAACAGAGTCACAACAAATGTCCATGGTTCGAATGTTGTTAACAGTGCCGGCGGCATCATGATCCAGGAAACAAAACCGGGTGCCACAAGCTGCCAGGAGAGAACACTACCTAAATATGACAGGACCATGGAACGTCGTCTGAAACTGGATACACCTGAGACCCTCCCTCCACTGCACATTGGTATCAGAGTGGGTCCTAAGTTTCCTGCAGATGCGTCCTTCATACCTCCTGCGGAGAATGATCAAGTGTTCAAAGACAGTCTACAAGTGTACTACGTCTGGATGCTAAGCAGGTATTTGTGTGACTGAACATGTGACTGACATTTCATCCACAGCCTTAGCCAATGCTGTCTCCAGCTCCAATCCAAAATCATAAGATTCGCAATGGCCTAATCTCTGCAGAATGGTGGTCAGTTGTCTGCTCCGGTACAAGTGCCGGACTGTGGCACATAAAAGCACATGTTTTGGAAGTTTCCACTCGCCATTTGTCACTGCTCTACACAGATCCTGTCCAATTGAAAGAACACGTCGCTTTGTTTTCTCACAATCAGAAACATTGTCTCCAGAGAAGAGAAGTTTGAGGAAGCGGTCTAGCTCTTTAGGTAACACCTCTTCTGCTGTCTTGTTTAGGTCATCTGCGGTAGGTGGCCAAGGCATAACACTGGACTTGAAGGCCTTATTGATGACGCTGCGTAGGGTGAGAGCTACATCTTTTACACTGTCCACCGTTCCAAGTCGATACGCACAGGCCATGGCGTCCTCCACAGAAATACGGGAAGAGTGGACCAAGTAAAAGGCAAGGTTTCCTTTGTCCGTAACAGGAACTTTGGAAAAGGCTAAATGCTTCTTAAGCTCCTCATCACCTTGCAGACGACTCAGAAGTTTATCTCCTCTGTATTCAGGGTTAGGGTTATTTTGCTTTTCGAGCTCAAGGATATACAGGTGGCGCAGG
The DNA here is from genome assembly GCF_033807715.1 of Cololabis saira. Lineage (NCBI taxonomy): Eukaryota > Metazoa > Chordata > Actinopteri > Beloniformes > Belonidae > Cololabis > Cololabis saira. Next base: position 11,191,857 of record NC_084606.1, on the reverse strand, counting down.
TAGCGAAGTTGTAGGACTTTGTTTTGTTCTATGACCTGCTCTTTAATGTGGTCCCTCACCACGTTGTATGCTTTAAGGTGCGCAGAGATTGTCAGTTTCTGACCTGAGGCTTCCTTTGTCAGCTTCTTAGAATGATTCAAGTACTCTACTTGTAAGGCTTTCCAGCAGGTGACATGATAGCGAGCCCCTTTCGCATACAGGTCTTCATTTTTCACTTTGCGGAGCAGACTGCTTTTCCCTAAAGCTTCAGCCATAGGTTCAATGCGCTTCCATGCGGCACCATTGTTTTTCCAAGTAAATGGGACAGTCCTTTGGATTTTTCCATTGAATTTCTTTTCATCTGTGTCACAATATATACATTCTACTGGAAATGCAGAGCCTGTGGCTGGGTGTGACTTCCGGGGAGAGTACTTGTTGTCTGTTACTTCAAGCTGATGTGAATTGTTTTTTAGTCGATTAAGCTTTGATGTGAAATTTAAGTAACAGTTCCTGTGATAACTAGTACTGTCCAGGTTGACACCATCTAGGGTTTCTGGCAATAGATCACAAATTGCCTTCATCCGAAAAGGTGAGTCGATTGGCTCAGCTTGTCTCTTGTCTCGTATTTGAAGAAGGTGATGCAACTTTTCTTTGGGGTCATTTTTGGAGGCACTGAAGCAAATGAAGTTCCCAGGCGATGGACTTGGGGTGTGCAATACACAGGTATATGATTGGATTTTTAGTGGGGGTTCAGACACATCAGAAGTCTGATCATGCAGTCTCTTTGCACTTCTCATGTTTTATTAATCCATCACTGGGCACAGAAAAAAAGAATATAAAAAAATACAATTAGTGCCACTGGACTAAATTATTAAAAAAAAGGCCTGGATAATCGAACTTACTGTATGTCACATTTCTTTTAGCGTACCCTACTGTTAGTTAAAACCTACAAAATACAAGCAAAACAGTAAGAGTTAAAAGCTAACCTCAATGAAAAAAGCTAGCTAACATGCTAATTGGTTAGCTTGTCCAGCTAACCAAATAGAAATGAAGCTATTTTGAAGAATGTATTACCTCTGGCTCTAATATAAGAAAAACAACCATGTATAATGTTATATTAGCAAAAATGATAAGATATAACCTTATATTAGAAATGATAAAACATTCAGAAAATACTTACACTCCTTGTTCAAGTTTGCTTGTGTTTGACAGTTGACAGTTGATGCTACAGTTGGTTTGAGATTTCAAATTCTGAACATTCTAAACACTTAACAGTGGGAAGACACGCCCCTTTTACTGAACATTCGAAGCATTCTAAATGGGTTGCATCCCCCGCATTTTGCTTCATTACTCATTCCACAAATGGAGATTTCTTACAAGTTGTACCTCGTTGGAAAGGGGACTAATTGGGCCTTTTTTTGGTGTAAACAATACACCAACAGGTATTTCCAAAAGGGAGATGCACTTGATTGAAAAAAACATTTTCAAGCGTTTTTGGGTAATTTTGCCCTAAAATACTACTTGAAGCTAATTTTTCCCTAATAAAGAGTGGTTCTACCATCCCAGTAACCTTTCCATTGGATTCCTGGTGTCAATATTATGAGAAAAAGTGTGTTTGTTTGTCTTTCTAGGATTTATGGTTCAGAAGTTATGGAAATCGGCGTTTTTGCCATTTTAACAGGCAAAAATTCTAAATGGGTTCCAAAAAAGAACTTTCGGACCAATTTTTTTTCGGGCAACAAGCAAAAATCGTAAGCAAACACCTAAAGGATCCCAAAAAAACACGTTTCAGAAAAGAGTCCATCGGGTGCTCGGGAACCCCTCCTTCCTACTAGACTATACCTGATGGCTCCCATCCTCTCTCCAGAGAGTTGGTGCTTCTGAACTCTGGTAGGCCCTACAGAGTTCCTCTGGCAACCAAAAGTATTTATAAGAAGTCTTTTGTCCCCAGAGCAGTAAGAATTTGTCATCTCGCGGTAAAAATGATAAATTTCCGTTGATGACGTTTTTGTGTAAAGCCGGATTTATGGTTCTGCGTTAAATCCACGCACAACGTACGTGTGCGTGAAGGAAGGAAGGAAGGACATGAGAAAGAAAGAAAGAAAGAAAGAAAGAAAGAAAGAAAGAAAGAAAGAAAGAAAGAAAGAAAGAAAGAAAGAAAGAAAGAAAGATAAATTCCCGTTGATACGTGTTTGTGTAACAAACATGGCGGATCTGAGTCATTCCAGTTTTGCAGTACAGGTGTACTAATTTAATTGGTTTTTATGAATTCAATTTAATTGGTGTAGTTTAGTAGCATTTAATATTCTTTTAGAGCAGTGTTTTGGGGGCTCCAAAGAATTAATGTGGTGATAGATTTATAGTTACAAAGGTGGAGTTGAAATGGCATTTTTTTTATCATCATTTTTATCGTTATCGGGATAAATGCCAGAAATTATCGTGATACATTTTTTAGTCCATACCGCCCATCCCCACTGCTGTATTGTACCCCACAATGTCTTGTCTGTATGTATCTTGGTGAGCTAAAGATGAATTTCCACCCCGGTGGACAATAAAGATTTATTATTATTATTATTATTATTAAACTACAGGCCACTTCACTTGAAGTGGCCAGCGCCAGTATGATTGATTACAGTCATCTTAGTCAATGGATGGTTGTTATCACTCCCTCATCCTCAATTCCTTCCTCAATTCAATTTTATTTATAAAGCGTCTGTTACAACAGAAGTTGTCTCCAGGATCTTTCCAGAGACCAGAACATGACCCACGAGCAATTATTACATAAACAGAACATAAACTATGGCAGGTAAAAACACCTCTAGTGGGAGAAAAATCTTAAGCCAAATAGTGGCAAAAAATTCCCTATTAGGAGGGAAGAAACCTGGACTATGGGCAGAAATATGTGCCACTAAAAACTGAATTTGAATAATTTATATTTGAATTTGAATTGCTTAACTTGAATAATTGCATTAAAAAACTGAATCTACATTCAGTTCTAACAATTCAAATTCAGTTCTTGCAATTCAATTTCAATTTACTGGAGTTACTGTGCCAGATACAAAGAACTCCTTTTCACGTAGCCTACTATAACCTCTATTTTCTTTCAATGATATAAACGACCAATGGGAGCTAGATATTTCGAAACCTATTGTGTTTTCTCCATTCTGTGTAAAAAGTGTAGATTTATATCTTGCTGTTTTGTAGAAAAAAATTCTGCTTTCAAAGGTTGTTTGGTTGTAGGTGCATACGATGCTGCAGTGTTTCCAGCGAGTTTTGTGATTTTTAAGTTTCGATTTCTACAGTATCAATTTGGTCCTGTTCTGGAAGCAAATTAGTTGTTCCACTACAAATTGCGCCCCCTGCTGGTAGCTTTGGAATAGAGAAATCCAGCTCATGCTCATGCCTGCGTTATAATGATAACATTCCAAATATCTGAGGAAATTCTTAATCACTTATGAATAATGGATTAATCATGGTCATCCCTCCTGCTGAGAGAACCTGGGAGAGAAGCACGATAAGCTTCTCCTGCAGAACACTTTACTGGGAAATCTTGGGAATAAAGGGCCATAAATATTACAGTTTTTAATACTTCTGTCATGTTAATGGAGAGTTTTTTCCACATGAATACATTGATGCACCTTAACTAATGAAACATATTTGTCATCAACATTTGGACATTTGAATATGAATATGAATATTTAAAATAATACAGGTCCATTTGTCAAATGTGGAAGAAACAAGTCACCAACAGTTTGGCTTGTTTATATAGTGCTTGGACATCCATCCATCCACCATCCATCCATCCATCCATCCATCCATCCACCATCCATCCATCCATCCATCCATCCATCCATCCATCCATCCATCCACCATCCATCCATCCATCATCCATCCATCCACCATCCACCATCCATCCATCCACCATCCATCCACCATCCATCCATCCACCATCCATCCACCATCCATCCATCCATCATCATCCATCCATCCATCCATCCATCCACCATCCATCCACCATCCATCCATCCACCATCCTCCATCCATCCACCATCCATCCATCCATCCATCATCATCCATCCATCCATCCATCCATCCATCCATCCACCATCCATCCATCCATCCATCATCATCCATCCATCCATCCATCCATCCATCCATCCACCATCCATCCATCCATCCATCCATCATCATCCATCCATCCACCATCCACCATCCTCCATCCATCCACCATCCATCCATCCATCCATCCATCATCATCCATCCATCCATCCACCATCCATCCATCCATCCATCCATCATCATCCATCCATCCACCATCCACCATCCTCCATCCATCCACCATCCATCCATCCATCCATCATCATCCATCCATCCATCCATCCATCCATCCATCCATCCACCATCCATCCATCCATCCATCATCATCCATCCATCCATCCACCATCCACCATCCATCCATCATCCTCCATCCATCCACCATCCATCCATCCATCCATCCATCATCATCCATCCACCATCCATCCTCCATCCATCCACCATCCATCCACCATCCATCCATCCATCATCCATCCATCCATCCACCATCCATCCATCCATCCATCCATCATCCATCCATCCATCCATCCATCCATCCACCATCCATCCATCCATCCACCATCCATCCATCCATCATCCATCCACCATCCATCCATCCATCCATCCATCCATCCATCATCCATCCATCCACCATCCATCCATCCATCCATCCATCATCCATCCATCCATCCATCCATCCATCCATCCATTATCCATCCATCCATCCATTCTTTTTCCATCCATCATCCATCCACCATCCATCCATCCACCATCCATCCATCCATCCATTCTTTTTCCATCCATCATCCATCCACCATCCATCCATCCATCATCCATCCACCATCCATCCATCCACCATCCATCCATCCATCCATCCATTCTTTTTCCATCCATCATCCATCCACCATCCATCCATCCACCATCCATCCATCCATCCATCCATCCATCCATCCATCCATCCATCCATCCATCCATCCATCCATCCATCCATCCATCCATCCATCCATCCATCCATTATCCATCCATCCATCAACCATCCATCCATCTGTCATCCCACTGTCATCATTATTATTTTTATTATTAGATCCCGAGCACTGACAGTGCGAAGGCCCTATTGTATCTGTAGGAATTTTTATCCTCGTTTTTTACCTCGTTTTTCTTCCGACGAAATGAGGGCCTTTTTTCCCCCTAAACGTGCCCCAAAAGTCACCAAATTTTGCACACAAGCCAGGCCTCACGAAAAATGTGATATTTAATGGTTTGCATTAATGGGCGTGGCAAAATGGCTCAACAGCGCCCCCTAGAAAACTTTGTCCCTCAAGCCCCACAATACGGTTTGACGTACATGCACGAAAATCGGTACACACCTGTATCATGTCGCAACTTAAAGAAAAGTCTCTTGGCGCCATGTTCGTGTAATTTTGGCGCAATTTATGCCATTTTCTCGTGTCGTACTTTAACGAACTCCTCCTAGCAGGATCGTCCGTTCGACATAAAACTGGCTCAGGAGACACAAAAGATGTTAACGATGAAAATGTATCAAAATTGTGAGTTTTCGTGAAATGCAGGGCCGTGGCACTGCGTCAAACTTCAATGTTAAACAGGACGTGATACTAGTAGCTGATTGGTCGATATGTGATAGTTCCTATTTTCTGAAATAACTTTTGAATGGTTTGACATAAAGACTCGTGGGTGGTGTCATCGGACATGGATTTGAGTCCTTGACCATAATTGGTGCAAATTAACCCCGCCCCTTCTTCTGATTGGTCGATATTTGATAGATCCTATTTTCTGCCATAACTCCTGAATGGTTTGACATAAAGAGTCGTGGGTGGTGTCATCGGACTTAGTTTTGAGTGCTTGACTTTTATTTGTGAAAATTGCATTAGCTAGTAGTAGTAGTATTAGTATAAGTATAGGTATGATTATGTGTATCCTGCATTGGGATTCATTCTGCTGTCATTCCAGGAACACTGTATGAAACCATCCTGGATAGACTGCGTGCAGAACCTTCATGAGCGCGATCACAAACCTGCTGAAGAACTACAACGCATTCGGCATGTTGGAGTTAAATCATCCAGTCTGGTACAATACACACTTCTGGTTTCCATGGCAAGGTGTGTGTGTGTGTGTGTGCGTGTGTGCGTGCGTGCGTGCGTGCGTGTTTGTGTGCGTGTGCTACTACTACTACTATATTAATTACTATTAATACTAAATATTTCGTTTTTTATTAAAAAATAAATAAAATCCCCCCATACAGTTGTCATGGACATGAAATCTAATCATGGAAACCAAAACTGTTGTAAACTTGGGCATTTTAACAGGGTAGTCACATTTGAGCAGCTGTAGAGGAGCTGCAACATTTCCTACTTCCATATTGAATTCAGTCTGGAAGAGCAGATGTTGGTCCTTGGAAACATCTGTCCATCCATAAGACTAAAGTCTCCCTCTTTGTTGTTCCAGATAATTAAAGGCCAAGACAGACCAAAACATCACCCCTGCCCGTTTTGTGGAAAAGCCTTCAGCTGCTCATCAAATTTGAAGAAGCATCAAAGGGTCCACACCGGAGAGAAGCCGTACAGCTGCGATCAGTGCAGCGCTGCTTTCACTGGATCGAGTGATCTCAACAGGCACCAACGTATTCATACGGGACAGAAGCCTTATAGCTGCGATTACTGTGGGTCAACGTTTGCTCTTCTAGGTAACTTGAAGATGCACCAACGCATTCATACTGGAGAAAAACGGTTCATCTGCCACGAGTGTGGAGCAGCTTTTATGCATCCGGGCCACCTGAAGGATCACCAACACACTCACACGGGGGAGAAACCCTACAAGTGTTTGCAGTGCGGCGCAGGTTTCACTGGATCGGGTTGCCTGAAAAAACACCAACGTATCCATACTGGGGAAAAGCCATACACATGTGATCAATGTGGGGCAGCCTTCGCTGGATCAGGGGATCTAAGCAAGCACCGACGTATTCACACTGGACAGAGGCCGTACAGGTGTGACCACTGTGGGGCAGCGTTCACCCAACCGGGACACCTGAGGAACCACCAACGTATTCACACGGGAGAGAAGCCGTACAAGTGTTTCTGCGGGTCGGCCTTCAGCCGATCGGGCCAGTTGAAGATCCACCAGCGTATCCACACTGGGGAGAAATCGTACAGGTGTGATCTGTGCGGTGCGGCGTTTACCGAATCAAGTAATTTAAAGGTACATCGGCGTATTCACACTGGGGAGAAACCGTACGGCTGCGGCGAGTGCGGGGCAAGTTTCTCAGGACCAAGTTCTCTAAAAAAACACCAACGAATTCACAGCGGAGAGAAACTGTACCGCTGTGATCTCTGTGGAGCGGCATTTACAGAGTCGAGTAATCTGAGGAAGCATCAACGGGTCCACACGGGAGAGAAGCCGTACGGCTGCGACCAGTGTGGGGCGAGGTTCTCTGGCTCAGGGGACCTGAAAAAGCACCAGCGCATTCATACTGGAGAAAAACCATACAAATGTGAGCAGTGTGGGGCAGCGTTCACGACATCAAGTCAATTCAAGTCACACCAGTACAGCCACGCTGGCATCAAACCCTTCCTGTGTGGAGAATGTGGAAAGATGTTTACAAGATCATGGTCCCTCAAAAAGCATCAGCTGATTCACTTTGGATCCGTAAATCTGCTCTCCGGGCCTCATTTATGAAATGTTTACAGGTCTGTTGGTGGATTTGAGCATAAATTATCTCAACGTCAAACTCGCTCATTGGCCATTAACGCTCATCAGCTGCCATTTGTTGCATGTTGCCCCTGCTTCTCTCCGGAGGCCTTGGCGCGTCTAAATCCCATGACCAATAGAGGGAATGCATTGACGTCACTTTCCCACTGGACCACGACCCCTTACTCGCACTGAGTGGCAAAAACAGCTGCAACTAGTGGAGAAGACGGGATAACAGCCAATTATCGGCTCAAATTAAAGGCAGTTGGACTTGACAGAGACCCGTACAGTTACCGGAAGAACCAGTGGTCCATGGACATTAATATTGGCGAGTTTCCTGATATTTATATGTACTTAATTTCTACGCCGGGGAAATACACGAAGCAAAGCTTGAAGGCATACAAAAGCCTTGACACTTGGTCCTACTTCAAGGCAGGATTTGTATCTGAAATTAAAGTAATGAGGACACCGAACTTTATGATTTGACTGTTTAACATTAGCTACCCAAAAATCCAACATTACCTGATACAAAATGGGAACCGCAAATCCACATTTCGGTGCCTGGAATCCAGTTGTTTCTGCGAATTGCAGCGATCCATTTGTCTATCTTTAAAGGCTGAATTATGGTTCTGCGTCAAATCGACGCCGTGCCTACGCCGTCACCGTGACGCCGTCGTGAACCCTTCGGACTTCTCCATCACTCCATTTCGCCGCGGTGCAGTACCCCCCGTGACCGCTAATTCGCGATGTTTTCAGTGAATCAAAGAGAAAACTATTGTGCAAAAAACAAAAACAAAAAAAAATCACACATACACGAAGAAAAGAGCGCTGAAAGTTCACGACTGCTTCAATCCGGAAACCGGAAATGCGTTGCTACCAAGCGAACCAATCAAAGCCCTCTCGGTCTGCGTTTGGTCTGCGTCAACGCGTACCACACGCCATAGGCACGGCGTCGTTTTGACGTATTTTTCGGCAGTTTTTAAAACAATAACTCCGATTTCTTGCTAAATCTATGAGTACAGTCGATCGCACAACAGCTCTTTCCCATTTTAGATGTTTTGGAGTTGCCCAAACTGAAAGTTTACGCTGCCACTCAGTCTTTCTGACACTCAGTGGGCGTAACTCGCTGTGAAGTCGCATCTGTGACGTCATGCACATTCCCTCTATTTACAATTATATAGCAGTGAAACGTAGCCTCTGTGAGTCTCCTTTCACCTATATACCAGCTCCTACATCGTGTTGATAGGAGAGTGAAACCAGAGTTATGAGAACTAATTTACGCCATATGTTTTTCTGCTTGTTGCCATCACGTTTGTTGCAGGAAGAAAGGGAAAGAAACGGGCCGTTCTCATTAAAGTCGTCGCAAACACGAGAGGAAAAAAAGACAAAAAGAAAAAAGCTGCAGATGACACCGCCTTTTTCATTTGTAGAAAAATGCAACACGTCAACCAAACGGTAAATAATCTGGCAACGCACAGCATTTGGTTTCTGAGAAAGAGTCGAAAGTTGACAGTGAAGGTGAGTGTGGAGACGCTGCCCCCAGGTGGATGAAAGGAGGAAAGACACCTGGAGGTGTCAGCACTTTGATATCAACCTCTGTCTGGTGATGGACAGGAAATATCTTTCTTGTGGCACAAATTGTAAAGACTCCAGGGCCTAAATTAGCAGAAAAATATCTCCAATGAAGCACTGAAAAGGAAATGAAAAGGGGGTGAAAAGAAGTGGGATTGAAAAACACATTTGTCCACATCAACAAAACCTTGCTGTAAGGTTCCTCTGGAGGAGGGTGGGGTCTCCGATTATGCTGCTGCCCTGCAAAGCTTTCATGAACGAGGCCGATGCTGGCGGCTTGAACTGAAGCTACACATGAAATATTTGCCAAAGTTCATAAAAAGTTCCCAAAACAGAATAATCTACCGAGATGCGAGTTAAAGAGGAGCTTCACAGATCGGTGTCCCTGGTCCTGGAACATTAACAAATTAGTAACAGCAATGATAATCATGTTTTTTTTAAACCTCTTGATTACTGGAACGGGCACAAACATGCAGAAACGAGCGCAGGTTCAGTGTTAGTCGACTTCCTGAGGATATAATCACCTCTGAGGTCCAACCCTCCACCTGGACACCACAGGAGACGTGACAGAACCTTCCTGGCTGCGAGTTTTCTTCATCTTCACTCACAAACTGAATCGAGACTCGGTCTGTAAATGGACATAATGCGCTGGACTTCCTTAATATGTGTTTGGTTATTTATTTATTTATTTGCTGCCTCTGTAAAGTTCACCGAATACTTTAAATCCAGGTCTAGATCATGTTTAGTCCGTTTGAACATCCACCTACGGTTGTCATGGTGACCACAGCTCGAGCTTTCTTTCTCACAAGTTGAGGTTTTATTCACTTTGAGTCTTTTACATTAACATTTTGCACCGCTTCATGTTTAATTGGTTTGTGTTTGAAAACCTTCAAATGAAATCCTCTGAGCTTTATTCTACAAGATAAATGAGTAAATCAGCCGTTTACTGTCTTTACTTCTGACGATCTTCTGTGTGCGTTACCTCATCTTTACTTTCATCAGCCTGCAGGAACATTTTACAGACACAATCTAATTCAACATGATGATTATTGTTACGTATTGTCAAAAATATGAAGGTGTGGACTTTAAACCACTTTTATTTATATAGTATCTTATTCCAGGACAAATTGTCTGGAGGCACGTTTCAGAGATCCAGAACCTGACCCCCCAGGGATGCTGTCTTGGCTCATTTCCTGGTCGAACCGTCCATCAATAGCCAAAGTATCTCTCTCTAACATCATTTCAGTTTTTGAGATCATGTACAGTAAGATGAATTGAAGCTGGGAAGGTAATTTCATTTATTTAAGTGTTATTATATTGTTACCGTCTCATTCGTTGTTTTGCAGTCACCTTGAGTTCAAACGTGTTTCTGAAGAGTTCTGGATACGATTTTCCACAACAGCTTTTTTTTTTTTTTTTTTTTTTTTTACTTTGCCTGCATATATATTAATGATTAATACCATGTTGGTAAAAACCTGAGGTATATATATATATATATGCATTTTTAATATATCATATATATTTATTTTATTAATATATATATATTTATATATTTTATAACTTTTTTTTATATATATACACACTTCAATCAAATGTTTAAAAGGCAGGAAGGATTTTTCATTAGTTAACCCTTTCATGCCTGAAATATGACGTGCCACAGATCTTTAATAAGTAAGTTACATTTATTATTTCTTTTGTACACCACTAGTTTTTTTTTTCTTTGAGAGCTTCTTGGACATTTTGGACAATAAATCAGATACGTTGACATACATAGACTCCTGCTGTTGGAGCGAGGGACGCGACGGCCAGCGACTTCTGGTGTCACCAACGTGGGGATTGTTGCTGGAACCACAAGACCGGTGTTTTAACTTAACCCTTTACTGGGCAGGTAACCATGGTAACCATATATGGTAACTGTAGACTTATACTAAAATTATTACTAGTAATTGTTATCAGAGAAAAAAGAAGGAAAGGCAAGAAAAAAGCATCTCCTTAAATATTCTCCAAAAGATCTAATTAACTGCCTTTAAATGGTTGATGGAAACTGTTTGGGTGTCAAGTCCATGTCAGTTTTGTTTGTGTTTAGTTAGGGTAGGGTGTTTGAGCTTCTGATTTGGGAGTATTTCCTGCTACGGCTAATGGTACTGGTTATTTTATTTATTTTCTTTGATTATTTCTTCAATCTCACACAATTCCTTGAAAACAGCTGGAACCAGAATCTATTCATTTCACTGTTACTATTAATCGTGTCAGTTATAACTACTGTTTAGGAGTTAAGCCTTTCCGTTCCCCTCACTCCTCATTGGACCACCAATAGGAAAAGCATCCATCCATCCATCCATCCATCCATCCATCCATCCATCCATCCATCCATCCATCCATCCATCCATCCATCCATCCGTCCATCCATCCATCCGTCCATCCATCCGTCCATCCATCCATCCGTCCATCCATCCGTCCGTCCATCCATCCATCCACTTATTAAGAAGGCTTTTGCCTGGATTGAAATCTGAACTCTTGCTGCTTTTCTTTTTATGAGCACTTCTCGCAGTTTATTTTGACGTGCGATTTGGGTGGCAGTCGTGTTGGAAATGTGAAATTTCTTTTCATTTTCAGCTATTGGTATTGGTATTGTTAGGACATGGAAGGTTGGTGAAAGTATATTTATATCTGCAGATATTTGTGTCCTTGTCCAACATCCCTGGCTCACTGGGAAGCAGTAGAAAAGTATATGTAGTTGTGAGTAGGTTTACTGGGGTCTTTTAATATTAATCTTATTATTATTATTATTATTATTAATAATAATAATAATAATAATAATAATAATAATAATAATAATAATAGTTGTTGTTGTACTTTACTATACACAACTCTGTTTTTACATTGTTCCTGCAAGAGAATAGATAATTGTTATAAATATTCTCAGTACTGGAGTTGAGGGGGGGATGAGGAGGGATGGCATCCCCCCTGAAATAAAAACGGTCCAAATCATCCCCCCTTTAAAACTGTCACCCCCCCTTTCCATCCCTTATGTCATTTCATCAATGAATGTGGTTTTACTGCTATTTCAAAATTTAGAGTCATCACCAGAAAAATAACACCAGAAAAATAACTTATTTGACCATTTTCACCTGTTTCAAGTAAATTTTCACTTGAAATAAGTAGAAAAATCTGCCAGTGGGACAAGATTTATCTTCTTATTACAAGCAAAAAAATCTTGTTCCACTGGCAAATTTTTCCCTTATTTCAAGTGAAAATCTACTTGAAACAGGTGAAAATTGTTGTTTTTTCCAGTGATGAGTCTTGTTTTAAGTGTAATGACATTTTTTTTACTAAAATGAGACATTTTAACTAGAAATAAGACAAATATTCTTGTTAAGATTTTGAGTTTTTGCAGTGATCCATTTTACTTATCCTGTGAAGGACAGAGTCATATTGATAAGTTCAGAAAACTGTTTTTTATTGTTGTGTTTTGATGTATTTGGTGTAAGCCCAGTGGATATTTAAAGCTTACAGAAGGCTGCATTTAACTGCTGCTATGTCATTCCTGCAGTATTTCTGCAGGTGTTTTGGTTAGTGCTATTATTTGTAATATATTATATTATTTGTAATCAGCACAAATGATCTGTCCCCATATGATAAAATCCACCATCCCCCCTGATTTTTCTTTACAACTCGAGTACTGAATAATCTTCTCTTTCTTGCTCCGGTGTATGAGTCTAATGGCATCTCTGATGAAACTACATTACCCATGGTGCCTTGCGGAGGTCGTTGCTGGGATACGTCTATCGCGCGTCTCTTCTCACAAACACCATTTTGACGAAGATAAACGCGTCTTTTAATCAATTTCGAGAGTGAGTTAGATGTTTAAAACGTATATCAACGATAAATATACTCTACAAGCGTGTTTTATCTTCCACCTGCCGTGTGTTTAAAGTTTCTGACGGCTTTAGTTCACCGTTGTTTTTAACTTGTTAGCAGCTAGGTGGCTAGGTGGCTACACCGGGGAGGTGAACGTCGCTGTGACCCGCGGACCGACGTCGCTGCACGGGCGGATCGAGGACTGGGGGTCGGGGATCCATGGAGCGGCCGGACCGGGGCAGAGGCCGCCGGCTGCTGAAGAACCAGCCGTTCGACGAGAGCGTGGAGGTGGCGGACGGGGAGGAGGTGGCCAGCGTGTGCAGCCCCACTCCCGGCGGCCAGCAGCAGGTACCGTCCTCCCGTCAATAATAATAATAATAATCTAGATTCAGATGATTAGATTAGATTCAACTTTATTGTCATTGCACATGTCAAAAGTACAGGGCAACGAAATGCATCTAACCAAGTAAGTGCTTATGCAGTGAAATAAATACAATATACAGTATATACATATATATATATATATATATATATATATATATATATATATATATATATATATATATATATATATATATATATATATATATATACAGTTTTTTGTTTTATAAGTATGATATTACATTTTATGTTAACTATAGGTGGAGGCACCTGATAAAACTCTTTGAGGTTTCGCCTCTTCCTGCACTTTAATTTGTAAAGTTGGTACTTTTATTTGTGTAATGTTTAACTGTGCAAATAAATCAATCTAAATCTTAATCTAAAATATATAGATATTAGGGCTGGGCGATATGGACCAAAAGTCATATCTCGATATTTTCTAGCTGAATGGCGATACTCGATATATATCGATATTTTTTCTGTGCCATAATTGGGGTTTCCCCCAAAGAATTATAGCATAGCATCTCTGTTAGCTTCATTTTTTTCTGAGGCAAACCTTTAAAAAAACAGTCAGTTTTAATACAAAGCCTCGTGCCAAATGTCACACAGGTTCATTTATTAACAGAGGTCTGCACAATATCAAAATGTATAAAACAAATGAAATAAAAATAAACTGCCTGCATATATAGAATACAAATGCTTCTTGAATAAAATAAAACAAATATCCCTTTCCTTCATAACAATTAAATTAAAATACACTGTGCAATTAATACAATGTAGACAGTAACAGGCAGACTTTTCCACTGAGGTTGACAGTTGTGCAAATAACAAAACATTTGTTCAAATCTCAAATAAAACATGTAAACAGATATTGCATCTCTTTGAGCAAATCTTAAATCAATACAACAAGTCAACTACTGTACATTTTACAGATTTTGTGCCAGGAAAACTAACCTGTCAACATTGTCAGTTTTCAACACACAAAGGTACTTTTTTGCCAGCGCGAGGGGTCAGCATTGATGTACAGTCAATTTGTCACAAAATAAGCTATATTGATATAAATGATATTGTCTCGTACCATATCAAGTTTGAAAATATATCTATATATTAGGAATGGGTGATATTTTACAGTTCACGATAAACCGTCAGAAAAATTCCCCACGGTAAGAATTTGTCATCTTGGTAAAAACGATAAATTCCTGTTGATGATGTTTTTATGGAAGGAAGGAAGGAAGGAAGGAAGGAAGGAAGGAAGGAAGGAAGGAAGGAAGGAAGGAAGGAAGGAAGGAAGGAAGGAAGGAAGGAAGGAAGGAAGGAAGGAAGGAAGGAAGGAAGGAAGGAAGGAAGGAAGGAAGGAAGGAAGGAAGGAAGGAAGGAAGGAAGGAAGGAAGGAAGGAAGGAAGGAAGGAAGGAAGGAAGAAAGAAAGAAAGAAAGAAATGAGCCTAATAGAAAGAAAGAAATGAGCCAGAAAGAAAGAAAGAAATGAGCCTGAAAGTAAGAAAGATTACTTCCCATTGGTGTAGTTTAGTAGCATTTAGTATCTTTTAGAGCAGTGTTTTGGCTCCAAAGACTGAATGTGGTGATAGATTTATAGTTACAAAGGTGGAGTTGAATTGGTATTTTTTTTATCATAATTTTTATTGTTATCGGGATAAATGGCAGAAATTATCGTGATACATTTTTTAGTCCATACCGCCCATCCCTACTATATATATTAAAATCTCGATATATCGCCCAGCCCTGCTCAGACGTCTGACTGGCCACGCCCCTTGACCAATCAGTGGCCTTTAGTGTGATGACGTCAGATGCAGTTTCAGGGCTTAGAACCTTGGCAGAGTACTGTAGTTACAGAAAAAGTATCTACTCGGCACGGTTGGACCCCTAGTGGAAAACACCAAACCAAGTGGATGCGAGCCGAGCCGGGCTGAGTAGGTACTAGTGGAAAAGCGCCAAAAGAGAACACTAGACACAGAGAACACCAGATCCAGGTCTGATGGAGGTTCTGTCGGAGGTCCCATCTCACTAATCACATCTGTATCTGATTAAAGGAACACGTGGAAGTGGCCCAGATTTTACCTGAGCAGATCAGATTCCTCATGTGTTTTGCTGAAAAATCTCATCTGCACATTTTTAAACCTTCCTTGGTTTCTAAATGGAAATGTTCAAATTGAGTTTCTGAATTTCAGGAGAGAGCTCAGTTTTTTTTTCTTTTGGTTATCAGTCTGAATCCAGCAGGAGCCGGAGGAATCGCAGCCTCATGTCCAGCAACAGCGACGAGTTTGACGAGGACCCCAAACCTCAGAGGCCCAAAGAGCTGGGCGGCGTGCAACCAGGAGGCAGTCCTGAGGACGAGGAGGACGAGGAGGAGGAAGAGGAGGAGGAGGAGGAGGAAGAAGAGGAGGAGGAGGACTCTGATGAGGATGATTCAGACGATGACGGCGAGCCGACAGCGGCTCCAGAGGGAGCGTACGATCCTGCAGACTACGCCAACCTGCCCGTCACCACGGAGATCAAAGACCTGTTCCAGTACATCACACGGTGAGTTCTCCGTCAGTGTGGGGAATTCAGTTTTCAAAAAGGTATGTGGATTTTTCTCTTATTGTAATTTTCAGAAACTTTCAGCGCTCTCACTCGCTGTCAGCCGCCGTCGTCGCTGAAGCCTGATACAAACCTACCACACACCGTTTAAATGTTTGCACAAGATTACACAGGAGGAGCTGCTACCAACACTTACTGTATTTTCCGCACTATAAGGATAAGTTATAATCCTTAATTTTTCTCAAAAATTGATAGTGCATCCTATAATCAGGTGCTCCTTATTCAATTCAATTCAATTTTATTTATATAGCGTCTATAACAGGGGTCGGCAACCCGCGGCTCTAGAGCCGCATGCGGCTCTTTAGCGCCGCCCTAGTGGGTCCTGGAGCTTTTGCAAAAATATTTGACTTTTTTTTCTTCCTTTTTTTCTTCTTTTTTTTCTTTTTTTCCCCTCTCTTTTTTCCTTTTTCCTTTCCTTTTTAATCTCGACATTTCGACTTTTTTCTCGAGATTGTTCTTCAACATTAATCTCAGCATTTCGACTTTTTCCTCGACATTTCGACTTTTTTCTCGACATTTCAACTTTTTTCTCGATATTTCAACTTTTTTCTCGACATTTCAACTTTTTTCTCGACATTTCGCCTTTCGCCATTTGCCTTCATTTTAAGGCTTATACATACAAGACTTTTGATTTTTTGCAGCTCCAGACATATTTGTTTTTTGTGTGTTTGGTCCAATACGGCTCTTTCAACATTTTGGGTTGCCGACCCCTGCTCTATAACAGAAGTTGTCTCTAGGCGCTTTCCAGAGACGCAGAACATGACCCCCGAGCAATTATTACATAAACATTATTATTATTATTATTATAATCATTATTATTATATTGTGGCAGACACAATTACAGACCTCGCACCATCAGGATTGTAGGGAAGGGGTCGTGGTCACGGGGAGATTTATGGTTGCTTAGTTACGCATCTTCTCTGTCAGTTGTTATTCCGTTGTCTGGAATAAAGGCTTGTTGACCAACCTCTGGAGTCGTGCTTCATCCTGTCACAATATTATTATTATTATTATTATTATTATTATTATTATTATTATTATTATTATTATTATTATTATTATATAATTATAATATTAATTATGTATGAATGTTGTTGAGCTTACTGACCTGGAACCAGTTTTATGTGGAAGACTGAGCTCAAATCCACACTTTATTTTGATTGAATCTGCAGTAGGACATGCAATTTTTAAATACCCGATTTTGATTTTAATCAACTTATCTTCTGTTAAAGAAAAAAAGTTAAAAATTATCAACTGAAGATTACTTGAAATATTGAAATAAATGAAGTCCAATCTTAACTTAGTTTATTCTACAATCCAAAATAATGACATATAAATTAGCTGTTAAGCATAATAGGGCTGCAACTAACGACTATTTTCATAGTCGACTAGTCACCAACTATTGAAACGATTAGTCGACTAATCGGATAATTAGTAATTTAAAAAAAATGTAGTATGAGGTTGCTTTAATTATGTGGCAAATGATAATAAACACAAGAAAGATGGTACTAGAGCCCTGATATAGCGGGACTGTTTCCTTCATCCTGCTCTCGCCCGCATCCGCACCCGCTGAGAATTCATGCTGCACAATAATAGAGATGCATTGATTTAGTGTCCTCTCCCGTCCTGCAAGAGAAATGTCCAGACAAATCTATCTGATTTAATGTTAACATGATCATTGTGGAGCTTGATGGATAATTGACAGTTCATAGGTCACCTGACTGAAAGTCAGATGCAAATCCATCATTGTCATCATCACACAAGCTTTTTCGCCTTTCGCGCATCAATTATGTGATTGAGGTTATAGTAACGAGAGTAGGCTGTGAGTGGCTCACAAAGTTAAAGAATGAAACGAAAATAGGCGAGTCCGTTTCGTTCAACACTTCGACGTGCTTTCTCTTCAAAAGCATTACTGACGTGCTCCCGTGATAACCAAGGTCTGCTTTGCAAACCTTGCAAGTCATCTTTTTATTCGCTGACATTTGCAAATGTTCAGGTCTTCTATCATATACGGTTGCATGTTTTCAGGACGTCATTGATCCAGGACGGATGGTGCTCAGCTCCGATCTGAAGGGTTCCTCATGAGTGATAAGAGGACTGACCTCAGCTCCGTTTCTGTCCTCTCGTTTCCTCTCAGATATTCTCCTCAGCCCATTGAGCTGGATCACCACTTGAAGCCGTTCATCCCAGACTTCATCCCGGCTGTGGGAGACATCGACGCGTTCCTCAAGGTACGAGAATGCCGAAGAAAATGAGGCAAGTCACTTTCTCACAGGTCTGGAGGTTCAGAGCTGGAGTCTGCTCTGAAACTTGGTCACTTTGCTTCAGTATGTTCAGACTTGACTCCCTGAGGCAGCGCGAATGCTGGGTCAAGTTTAGAACCTTCCTGAAATGAATAGAGGATAGGCATTGATGCACTTCCCCACTGGACCAGCCCCCTTACTCGCACTGAGTGGTAAAAACAGTTGCAACTAGTGGAGAAGACGGGATAACAGCCGATTATCAGCTTAAATTAAAGGCAGTTGGACTTGACAGTGACCCGTACAGTTACCCCAAGAACCAGTGGTCCATGGACATTAATATTTGACCACAAATCCAGTTTCCTGATATTTATATGTCATTAATTTCTACACTGGGGAAATACACGAAGCAAAGCTTAAAGGCTTACAAAAGTCTTGACGCTCAAGGCAGGATTTATTGTAGAAATTAAAGTAATGAGGACACCGAACTTTATGATTAGACCATTTAACGTTAGCTACCCAAAAAAAATACATTACGTGATACAAAATACAAAAGTCTTTCTGCCACTCAGTGGATGAAACCCGCTGTAAAGTCGCATCTGTGACGTCATGCGCATTCCCTCTAGTATAGGAATTGCATACACAGGAAGTACACAGCATTTCAGTGTCAAAAAAGGTCAGATTATCAGATTCTGAGCACATAATTGTAGTTTATTAGTAGGGGTGTAACGATACACTAATCTCACGATACGATACACGATATTGAGGTAACGATATGATACGATACTATAGCAGTATTTTTTTAACAACCTTGCATGAGGAACATATGACTGGAAAAAAATTGTCTTTTATTTGAAAGACACAAAATACAAAACAATACTGTGCGTTTGCCCTATTGTTACAGTTTGTAATGCTTTATAACTGTTTAAGTTTTAAAGAGAAAGCCAGGCCAACCATTTTCCACAAACTGAACTAAAAGTAAATGTCAGGTTTGCATTATGCATCTTCAGTTTCATACAAGTACAAATATTTTGCCACAAACTGAATAGTTTCTCTCATGTACGATTTGACTTTTTTCTTTTCCAGAAATTTAACAACTAAAATTAAATAAATAAATAAAAGTAAATAAATACATACAATTTTACATCATAAAAAAGATTGATTAATGCTCACCTTATAAGTGTAATCAGAATCAGAATCAGAATCAGAATCAGAATACTTTATTATCAATGTACCTGGGTACTGTGAGATTAGAGGTAGCATCACCTCTCCAGTGCAAGATAAAAGGATAAAGGAGATTTATTTTTGTTAAGAAGGTAATTTTGGTAATTCAGGGTTCATTATTTTATAAATATATTCTTTATATTCTGATGTAAATCAGGGACTATAATGACACTAGTCAGTTTATCTGTAGTGATTAGTATGTTTTAGATTGGGCGGAGTGATACGCCACAGTACGGCACTAGGTGCTGTGTTGATGTTCTAAAATCCTACACTGTTGAGGGACATTAAAGTACACTGGAACTCAGCAGAAGTTTCCCCGTGTTTATCCTACTCACCACCCCAAAAAGGTTTAATTTAATAAGGTAAGGCTTAACTCTACACCAGACTTACATAAGTAAAAGTTCAGAGCTCAAAACGGGACTAGTTTCTTCTGAGCGGAGGAAGATTTTGGTTCGCGGGTCGAGGCGTGGTCGGCACGCGCCGTCAGCTGCTCGTTACTAGTCAACACAATAGATTAATATTAATAACCCAATATCGCGATACACTTTGTCACCTCCACGACACGTATTGTGACGTTTTTGTATCACGAAATTTCGTGGCACGATGTATTGTTACACCCCTATTTATTAGTGGTTGACAGGTAGATATTTTAGATTTCTCGTAAATCTGTCTTAAAATGTAAGATACTGGACCTCGGTTGGACAGGTGGGACAGCGAGTGGCGGAACATTTCCCCGTATTTTTAAATCCAAAACTTGACAGGTATGGGGGAAGACATGCAGTAAAGGGCGGCAGGCCGGGCCTCGAACCTGTGCTGCCGACACGAGGGTGATAGTCTTTGTGAATGCTGCCCGGCTCAACCGACTGAGCTGTGGGTAGGACAGGGGGCCGGGGCCCCCGACGGTCTCGTCTAAGACTGGAATCAGTAGGAACTGGATCTAAACCAGAACTGGAACGTCCCTGTGAGAAAACAACATCCCTGAACTAGTATCTCTTGCTCGTTGGGGTGTCTCTAAAAAGGGCAGTAGTGGTGTAGAATCACGTCTGTTAGCTCTGCGAGTGACCCAAGTGTGTCTTCGTGTGAATGCGTGTGATGTTCAGGTACCAAGACCGGATGGGAAAGTAGATAATCTGGGCCTGCTGGTTCTGGATGAGCCCAGTGTGAAGCAGTCGGACCCCACGGTGCTGTCGCTGTGGCTGTCGGAGGAGAGCAAGCAGCACGGAGCCACAGAGGTACACACACACACACACACACACACACACTTACACACACACACCTGCACACCTGAATATACACACACACACACCTGCACACACACACTTGCATATACACACACACATGGTTCTCTGTAGTGTGTGTGTGACACACACACTACAGAGAACCATGGTCTCAGATCTGGAGGTGCTGATTTTCTCAGCACCTCCAACTAGGGATGGGAATTGATAAGATTTTTAGGATTCCAATTTCATTTTCAATTCTGCTTAATGATTCGGTTCTTTATCGATTCCCTTATCGATTTTTCATTTGGGGAAAAAAGGACAACAATGAGGCAAATGGCGCTAATATGATAAGGAGTGTTCGTTTGTTAACTAGTTACCTGCAGTATTATTAGCCAAGGACATGCTAACGTTGCTGCTAGGTTGAGCATTACTGACGTTGGTCCGGAGCTGATTGAAAACGTGACATTTTATTCGCTTCGACGATATAACCACTTGGCAGGTATTGCAAGTTTCCCAGTTGTCCTCTTTTTTTACTGAAATGTAACCAGACTTTTGAGCGTTTGTATTGCTTGGGCTGGCCTACGCACGTTGCTTAGCAACGTTTGTGCTGACGACGTCATTCATGGCCACCGGAATCGAAAAGGGAATCGTTTGCAAAATTTACAAACGATTCCAAGGAATTGAAACACTGGGGACCGGTTCTGAACAAGAACCGGTTCTCGACTCCCATCCCTACCTCCAACTCACATAATCCTGTCTGAACTGTTTCTAACGAGGTGAGGTACACTGAGCATTTCTATGTTTTTAAATGGTTTAATTAAATTAAAATGAATAGATACAAATAATAGTTTTCTTCCTTTCATCTGGTGGTGTCAGCCAGCAAGTGGTGGTTCTGGTGGACCTTCTGGTTCTAAGGAGTGATCTAGCAAGATCTAAGCATCAGTCTGGTTTTAAACTAATACTGTGGACTATTTTTGACTACAGTAATCCCTGTTTTTTTGCGGGGGTTTCGTTCCAAAAAGAACCCATGATAAGTGACATCCGTGAAGTAGCAACCTTTTTTTTCTTACAATTATTATACAAGGCTTCAAATTGCGGAGATCAGCCACGCCCCACCAGGACCCGATTAATTGGATTTGAACGGGAGAAAATGAAAAATTATTATGAAAGAAATACAATAAAAATACAATAAGTACAGTAGGACCAATTGTGACTCGCTCCCCTTCCCGTGGTGCAGGTGTGTTTTTTCGAGAGAAGAACATAGTTATTATCGTTGTTGTCGCCCTTTTTTCTTCTGGGCAAAAAGATTCTTATAAACCGACATGCCACCATCGATTATATTTGAGCGATTCATCAAAGGGTCCCGTTCTTCAGCTGCTGCTGAAGCTCATTGGCCATTATCAGCATTGTTGCTAAGTGACCAACGTTATTGACACAGGAAGTGAAGCGAGACGTGAAAGGGATAGCGAGGGATTACTGTACCACACAGAACTTGAAACGCACCTCATCGTATCTCCAGTCCTGGTCCGTCTGGTGTTCCGGGCCAGCTGCTGTGTGATTTTTTTTTTTTTTTTTTTTTTTAAAGATTTTTTTGTGGCTGTAGTGGCCCTTTATTCAAGTTGCAGATGACATGCAGCAGAGGTGCGCAGGCCAGGATTGGAACCTGCGACCGCTGCAGGAGGACTGTAGCCTCAGTATATGAGCCGCTTGCTTTACCCACTGTGCCACCGAGCGTCCCAGTGATGTCCGTGTGTCGTGTGTCCCTGCAGCTGACCAAGGTGACCAGCGTGGCCAGCCCCGGGTCCAACCCCCGCGCCGTGGCCAGCTGGGTGGAGAGCATCGGCGCGCTGCACCGCTCCAAGCCCGCGGCCAGCGTGCAGTACGGCCGGGCCATGCCCGACATCGACAGCCTGATGCAGGAGTGGCCGGCGGAGCTGGAGGAGCAGCTGGGCCGCCTGCAGCTGCCGCCGGCGCGGCTGCACTGCAGCCTGGAGACGTACGTGGACGTGGTGTGCAGCCTGCTGGACATCCCCGTGTACGGAAGCAGAGTGCAGGCGCTGCACCTGCTCTTCAGCCTCTACCTGGAGTTCAGGGACTCGGCGCACTTCACCAGCCGGCCGTAGCGGCTGGACACACACACACACACACACACACACACACACACACACACACACACACACACACTCATCCACTCATCCACTCATCCATCTACTCATCCATTTATCCATCTACCCACTCATCCATCCACTCATCCACTAATCCACACATTCATCCACTCATCCACTAATCCACACATCCATCCTTCCCTTCACTCTCTTTTCCTCTCTCTCTTCACATTCACAGACTCATTCTTCTACCTCTACCTCCATCCACACATCCACTAATCCACATATCTATCCATCCATCCATCCATCCGTCCATCCATCCATCCACTCATCCATCCATCCATCCACCCTTCACAGCGCCGCCCTCAGGACTGAAAATAATCTCAACACCGGTCCTTCTCCAGCAAATTTGGATCTTCTATAACTGAGAACATTGTTCTGATTTAGACGACTTCATCTTTGTGATTGTCGTCTTTATGTTCTGAAACTGTAAAGTGAAGCTAAGGCCGTTGTTCTAGCAACAACGTCCGTGCAGGTGAGAGCAGAGACCTTCTCTGCAGTTCCTGGTGTCTGAAGCCTCATGTTCTAACTTAACCTCACTTTCATTTGTTTATATATGTTTATATGAAATATAGGTATTTAATGCTACAACCATATAATTTCCCTTTGGCAGGTGATAAAGTATTCACTTCTGTCAGAACCTTGTACTTCAATAAAATAGATTTTTGTAAGTGATGTGCTGTTCCGTCTTCATCTTCACCACTATTTTAGTTCATTGGGAACTTTTTTGTGCTTTCAGGCTACTGTTCCCTAGGGAAGAGTATTAGGGCCACGCAGGAGAAAAAATATTTGAGAGGGGAAGATTGTTTTTTTTTTATTGTGCACTTCGAGAAAAAAGTCAATGTCGAGAAAAAAGTCGAAATTTCGAGATTAAAGTTGAAATACAATTTCGTGAATAAACTGTCTCCTCTGGCCCATCAAATCCAGTTAAGAGAGCGACTGACAGCTATGCAGCAGCAGCTGTAACTAACTAACTAACTAACTTACATCCTTGAAGTGAAACGTTAAGGGTACGTTTCTGAAGTTATGCAACTGCATATGTGTGATATGTGTTTTAAATCAATATCGTAAAGCCAATTGTACTTCAACATTATTCTCGATATTTTGACTTTTTTCTCGACATTTTGACTTTTTTCTCGAAGTGCATAATGAAAAAAAAATCTTCCTCCTCTAAAATATTTTTTATTTTTCTCCTGCCTGGCCCTAATACTCTTCCGTAGTTCCCTTAACTTTTGTCCTTTTTTGTTGTTTTTACCATTTAGAAGTTTTTCATACACTGGTCCATAACGGAAGAATTGTGCAGTCTCGTGGTTAGCTGTGGAAATCCCATCCTAGCATCACAGCATTCATGATTATAATGTTTACAAGCTTTGAGATGAGAAACTGGTTTTAATGGAAGTTGTCCTCTGATGACCGGCCTGACACCACTGAGTTTCAGTCTTCAAACTCCCAGCAGCCATTGCAGTGGGCCCCAGAGACTGGGTAAAGAAAACCGCACAAACCCACCCTTGGGGACCGGCCCGGGACCAGCCGGGAGTCATCAGTGGAGCCTGACAGAAGCCCCGCTCTGACGCAACCTTCCCCTCCAACACTCGAGGAGTCTGTTAGTACACCTCCCCTAACAAGCTTTAAACTGACCACTCTGGTGTCACTACCACCAAAAACTGGTGGATTTGTGCTGGACACAAGACTAGATACTAGAACTGGACTTGGAGCTGAACCGGTGTGACCCCTTCCATGAGTAACGTGGATTCACACCAAAAGCGTCACGGGCGGCACAGGCGTCCGGCTGCCATTCATTGTATATGAAAGCTCGCTGCAAGAGGAGACGTCCAGCGTCAATTTAAAGTTGAGAGAATCTCAACT
This sequence comes from Cololabis saira, assembly GCF_033807715.1. Lineage (NCBI taxonomy): Eukaryota > Metazoa > Chordata > Actinopteri > Beloniformes > Belonidae > Cololabis > Cololabis saira. Next base: position 11,166,974 of record NC_084606.1, on the reverse strand, counting down.
TTATGCAAATGAGCAGCAGCGACGCCGAGGCAGCGTCCAATCACAGACCGGGATTCCCAAAGCAAGAAGCCTCAATGCAGATTGTACTTTCATGTACACACAAACATACACTCATTCACATGCATACATGAGCGTAGCTGTGCACTAACTAACTTATTTTATCAGGAATTAATATATTTCATCCAGCAAACTGACATTTTTGCTGATTTGACTGCCGTTTTTACCTGAACTAAATGTTTTTACCTGAACTCCTCAGGTGAAAAACATAACTAATGGTTGAGGAGCTGGATGGTCTGAACTATTTTATTTGCTACATCAATCCAATGCAAAATAATAATTAAAAAAACTGTGCTTATTAATCACAAAACACAGTTTAAACAATATGACCAAATCCTCTCCGGCCCGGTGTGTCAGTGATCACTGCAGACAGACTGCAGCTTCACCGGGACCAACGGCTCCGATGGTTGGTGTTCATCCGTGGACCGACCTTGTTAAGGAGCATCAAACTCACTCTTATCTACGCGGAAATAACACCAAAATATAGAGAAGGCTTCCCAAAGTGTGATCCATGGTGAAAGAGGAAACTGAAGATGTGCTTTCGGTGTGAATCCACGGGCCCCAAAAGTTCTCTTCTTGTAATTCAGGACTTGAAGTCTAATTCTACTAATAATTGTAGATTTAAACCACTTCAACTGATGTAAAGTATGTAAATCTAACTGTGGAGACCAAAACTGTTCAACCAGACTGTAAAAATGTTTATTTCTGCTGTAAAGTTGAACCTTTTAACCTGCAGATCCAGAACTGCACGTCTGGATCATAGACTATAAAACAATGTACAAAACATTTGGTCACGTGACCCGCAGGTTTCTGAAGACCACTTTTGAAGGCCGTTTTTCTTGATGGGGGGTGCAGCCATGTTGCTTTGGAAGACAACGCGTCGCGGACACGCCCACAAGATGTCAAGCAAAGGTAGCTTTGGTCCCGTCTCTTTCAGCCAAACCCAACTCAAATACCGGCAGACCTTTACAACAAGATATACCGTTGTTGACTCGACGGCAAAATAACAAAAATTACCGTCCCGTTAGTGACGCTGGTTAATATAAACTATCCGCTGTAGTTTTACAATTAGTGACGAGGAAGTGATAACAGCTAGCTATTGGCTGAGCCGGCTGTCAATCAATCATATCAGAAATACATGTATTTCTTTACATAAACTCTCCTGGCGTGGTATAAAAACACTGGATGTGAAATCAAACGATTGAAACCTAAAGGTTTTTGTTTTGAACCAGACGGTAAATTTGTTTATTTCTGCTTTAAAGTTGGACATTTTCACCTGCATGTCAGCGGAGACGGACTCAGTTTTACAGCCTCTAGTGGTCAGTGGATGAACTGCAGCCATACTTGGCTACGCATGAGCGTCTATGAAGGGGTTAAATGCTTGGTGCTTGGTCTGGATCATTGGTCTGGATCATTGATTGGATCATAGATAGTGTGATAAGATATGTATATATGTGCGTATATATATATATATGTTGTATATCTATATACTGTATATATTATTTATAATTGCTCTGGTATATCATTTATTATTTATAATGCTCACGTATAATATTGTAATGAAGTGAAATATTTTTATATTTTTAATAATGTAATAATATATATATTTTTTGATAAAGTAAAGCTTGCTGTTATATTTTTTAATTTTTATTTTTTTCATGTTTTAATTTTTATTTTTCTATGTTGTAAAATTGAAATAGAGACAAGTTTTTACTTCCTCCTACTCCCTTTCGGGCATGAAGGTTTACTTTTTCAATTTTGTTTAATGACTGTTTATTTGTATTCTTTTTTCTGATGTTTTGTGTAAATTGTTTTTTGTTTTTATAATTATTTTATGCTCGAAATAAAGATTTCAATTTGGATCATCTGGATCGGTCAGGATTCAGACCTTAGTTACTGGTCAGTAGCAGAACTATAATATTCCTACTTACTCAGCTTCAACCTCGATGTCAAAATGTGGGTTTTTATTTCCAAATGTTGGAAACACCAAAGATTTATGAAGCATAGTTTTTTTTTTAACAAACTTCATGCAATGTTTTTCAATAGCAATCTTGCGCCTCTGTTTCCCAGAATGCACCGCAGTGTTTTGGTTTGGCGCCGCGTCTAACATGGCGGCGGACAGTTGCGTGTTTCACAGAACTCTTCACAGAAACAGATCCGGATCCGGTCCAAACAAGGTCGGAATAAATAATAATTAAATAAATAATAAATAAATAACCTCTGTCGTTTTAAATCTGGGGATTATTATGATGGGCTCTTCTGTAAACGGTCCCCGGTAAACGCAGCCGCCCATTCTCTCCCACCAGACTCCATTCACTTTTCTGGCGGTTTAACGTCGCTGCGCTATTTATTATAAAATCTATATGCTCGATTTGGTTTGTTTCTTAAAAATAAAATGGTAGCTTTCATAGACGTTTTGGTTCATTTTCGCCCAACTCCAGACCCCAAAAACTTTAGAGAATTTCATTCCAACTCTTGTTTGCTTTGAATATCGTAAAACGGCTGTGTGTCAAAAATTTGAAATGATGGACCACAAAATAAAATTTATTCAGCAAAGAACAGTTAGTTTAAATTAAAAGTATGCCGGAATTTCAACATATTAATTTTTAAGTCGTTGGGTAACTTACGGTGTTGTGGAATTGTGAACTGTTTGCAGTAAAATCTGATTATCTTAAATGGGCAGAATTTAGAATCAGGATTTGAATGGAGCAGAAATCTTCCTCCCAAAACACTAATCTGACTGTTGATTGACTATTTTTACTGCTTTATCATTTCCCCTGTGCAGGGCCGGCCCAAGCCTCCATGGGGCCCTAAGCAAAATTAGATTTTGGGGCCCTCTATTACTGCCAATAATACTGATTATTGATCATTCACACACCCACTATAAACTTATTTCATGTTCTTCCCTGTCATTACAAATACACTTGTAAAACTAGATGTAAGAACTTTTTGTTGTAGTTAGATTGTAATCCACAGTGATTAAAACCATGGAAGCAGACAACAGATTAACAAACTTGCAGAAAAATCTTTCAATTCATATTTTGCAAAGTCAGCAACTGCCCCTACTGGTCACATAGAGAAACAATAGATAAAAGGTGAAAGAGCTGCACAGTTGCATCAGTGTTGTTTTCATCATCCTATTGTCAGCCTGGCATGTTTTTACCCATCTATGGTTTTTAATCTGAAATGGGAGCAAATTCAGCTACAAGAGCGGCCTGAGGTTGATTTACACTTAATATTTAAATTGATATAGTACTAAGTTTGATACTGAGTGTCATCTACAGTGTAGGCCTACTAAAAGAAACAAAATAATCAAATAGATCATTTATAAACCATTTACTGTAAACACGTTATCCACTTTATTTTTGGTTTTAAATAAACTGCAACAAGTATGTGCAACAACAATTAAGTGGAACAACAAAGTACTACAAAAACTAGAACTATAATTAAAATCACTCAACTTAGATAAACAGTACCTCGTCAATATGTGTATTTATGTAAAAATAATTTAATTTTTTATATTTTTTAACTTTTGGGGGCCCCCTAGTGGTCACGGGGGCCTAAGCAGCCGCTTAGTTCGCTTATGCCTTGGGCCGGCTCTGCCCCTGTGTCAACTACACTCTTTACTTTTCTCTGTTCTTCATTCTCTCTGTCTGTTCTCTCTTTTCCTGCTCTGCCCAGCTGGTCTTCAGCAGGAGGGTCCCCCCTTATGATCCAGGTCCTGGTCCAGGTTTCTTCCCTCCTAAAGGGGAGTTTTTACCTGCCATTGTTTATCTTATGTTTATGTAATTATTGATCGGGGGTCATGGAAAGATCCTAGAGACAGCGTCTGTTGTACAAGACGCTTTATAAATAAAATTGAATTGAATTGAACTAATCAACCCTTTTATTGTTCCACATACATGATGGTAACTGCTTCCACCAGCAGGAGGACAACTAAACTTTATTGTGTCACATTGTTTCAACAACGATGGAAACTTGTTTATCTGATAGGCCTGTGTTGAAAAAATCGATTTTCATATTAATTCCTAAATATCGATTTGTATGTCTAAAGATCGATTTTTTTTCATCATTACATTTTCGCCCGTTGAACTTAAATCCCAGTAGTCATTTAATTCACACATGCGTGTGGTGTGAAACTATCAAACACTGAACACGGCGCCGAAGAGTCACTGCAGCGTTAACAAAGCGCTGGTTTTGAAAACTCCTGAACTAAATCAACTTTTCTTTAAAGAAAATGCTGGATATTTCAGCTTAAATTTCTAAATGTTCTAAAAGTTCATATTGTCTATTTTTACTAGAGCTTGTTTGGTTTCTCTGTTATCGGACACACGGTTTCTCATGACATACCTGAAAAATGCCGGGTGCTTCATGGCAACATGTGTCTGGTGACAGAATAAATTAGACAACCTAAAATTAATTGTTTACTGCATGAGCTGTTGCAATTTCTTTCTTTTTTTGCACTTTAAATGGATATTTATTTCTTAGTCATTTCACAATAATTATTGTGAAATTATTATTTCACTAGTTATTTTACAGTCATATAATTCAGGCAACAGCTCAAAGATTTTTTTTAATAACACTAACCCAAATAAATATCGGATCGAATCGAATAGTGATAATCGATTCTGAATCTTAAGAATCGGAATCCAATCGATTCTTGACATTTGAATCGATACCCAGCCCAGCCATTATCTGATGCAGTTGGTTCCACATGGTTTATTTTGTGTGTTTTCTTTACACGGTTCTGTTTGTCCTCCAGGCCTCCTCGTCCTCTCCTTTGGTCTGCAGGGAGTTTCTGTTTGTGGTGGACGTCCGGCGCTACAGCCGAGACCAGGGGTTCCCCGTCTACTTCCCTCAGACCGTCCTCAGTGGTGAGAAAGAAGCAAACCCAGAGAAGACCACACGTAGAAAGTAGGGATGGGCGGTATGGACTAAAAAATTTATCACGATAATTTCTGGAATTTATCCCGATAACGATAAAAATGACGATAAAAAAAATACCAATTCAACTCCATCTTTTTAACTATAAATCTATCACCACATTCAGTCTTTGGAGCCCCCAAAACACTGCTCTAAAAGAATACTAAATGCTACTAAACTACACCAATTAAATTGAATTAATAAAAACCAATTAAATTAGTTACACCTGTACTGCAAAACTGTAATGACTCAAATGAAACAAGTTTGAAATGTAAGAACAGATTCAACATTTATTCAAACTGTATGGCTTAAACAGTGGGATAACAGTGCAAACAGCAAAAGTACATTTGTCCTTCAAGTTTTCCTAGCTTGTAAAATCACAAAGTAGAAAAAATACAACCTGATAAACAAAGATACAGGACAAATAAATAAAAGTTCACTGAAAATAAAATCCAATCAGTGATGACGTCTTCTAATATAAATAAAATCTGCAAATTAACCTGTGGTTGGAACATGCCACAAATTAGATTCTATCGCAATTTTTTTTCGTAATAGTCAAACGTTATATCAAAAAAAGCCTACGCCGTAGGCTCTGCGTCCATTTAACGCAGAACCATAAATCAGCTTCACACAAAAACGTCATCAATGGGAATTTATCGTTTTTACCGCAAGATGACAAATTCTTACAGCGGGGAATTTTTTTGACGGTTTATCGTGAACGGTAAAATATCACCCATTCCTAGTAGAAAGCTCCCGGTTCTTACTTCCTGTCCCCTCTGGTGCCTTGCTCGGTTTGCCCCGGCGTCGTGTCCCCAGGTGAGCACCTGTATGACGTCACCCTGACGGACGGAGACTGCCGGCTCCAGGTGACTCTGGACCCCGGTCTGAACCGACTGGTGGAGCGGCGCGTCCTGCATCCGGGGTCCACGCTCTGCCACGCCACTTTCACCCCTGCCCTGAGCGCTCAGCTCCCAGAATGCTCCGGGGCCTCTGGAGACAGAGACAGGTGAGCGAGCACAGGTGAGCAACAAGGTTGTGATTGGGACAGAGACACTGATCGTGTCTCCTCCCCCCTGCAGCTACAGACTGGTGAGTGTGGAGGTCAGAGCCGGAGCTCCGGGGGGCGACGAGGACCAGGGAGTCAGGACACCGGATCCGGACTGGGACTCCCTGCCCTGGTTTGGATCTTCAGAACCTGCAGGTAAGAGGACGCATCACAGAGGAGCTGGGCGGTCTGACTGATCAGTACACGCAAGACTGACTACGTTTACATGCAGTCAAAATTCGGGTTATTGCTAATATTCCGGTAACTGAAACATTCGGAATATTCCGTTTACATCAGGGGTGTCAAATGTGCGGCCCGAGAGAGATTTTCATGCGGCCCGCGAGAAGTTTCCAACGCAAAAAAACGAAATGTTAATTTACTAAAAAGGAAGGCATAAATAATTGCCATGAATCGCAGCATATCCGATAATATATTTCTTCTACAAATCCATCGTTATTCCACAAATAGAGCAGTTTTCTGCATTTTTTTAGTTTTCTAGAATGCATTTGCCGATTTTATTTCTTTGTAGACGGTCGTTTATTTTTATTAACTGACTACTATTATATATTTTCGCAGGAAAAATATCACTGCTAAAAAAGATGATAGAAGATATTTATTCTGAGAATTTCAGTTTTGAATACGAAGATAGTGACAAAGTAAAACAGTTAAAAAAGAAGTGCTGACTTTTTCGGCACACTGGCGTAAATATCCGCGCCAATTTTTAAAATTAAATACACTTAATTGTACTGGAAAAATCTCTAAATTACAAAGAAACACTCTCGGATGTAATAAAAGAGATTTTGCTTTTAATTAAATTTCCTATAAAAAAGCGAAATATAAAAAAAACGTTTCTGTTTTCATTTGTAAAATTATATTAAAAGTATCTTACATAATTTGAAAAAAAACTTTCAAGAAAAGATCCTGAAGAAATATATTTTACATAATTAGAGTGTAAACAAAGTGCATATTTCCTTTAAAATTAACTAAACTGATATTGGATTAGATAACAATAGTAAAGAGAAAAAAATTTCCGCACCGTTTTTGTTATTTTGAGCGTGCGGCCCGCAAGAAAAAAATTGGTCAAATCCGGCCCGCCAAGCAAAATGAGTTTGACACCCCTGGTTTACATGGTAATTAATCATTTGGGATATCTGGATCAAACCAGCGACGCGCGGAGAACGTCATGACGCAATTACCGTCATTTCCGCTTCTTCTTCCTGTATCCAAATTCAAAACAAATGCTGCTTCGCGCAACTTTTCGCTCACCTTCTTGTAAATCTCGCCATCCCAGTACTTTTCTACCGTCTACAAATGCCAAAATGTTCATATTCTTTATTACATTTATGAAGTGATTAGTCTCCTCCTGGTCTTGTGTTTCTCCATGTTTAGAAGAACTTCCTGGACTCAAAAGACCAGGATTCCTTGTGAACAGAACATGCGCAGAAAACAAATTCATGTTCCGTTTGATGGGGATATTCCGTTTGGCGTTTACATGACCGAATATTCGGGTTTTAAAAGGAGTAACCCAGGGGTCATATTTGGGTTTTTAAAAACCCGAATATGAGCAAATTCCGGTTATTCAAAGGGGTTATTGGTGTTTACATGGCCGTTCAAATTCGGGTTATTGCCAATATTCGGGTTTTAAAAGGGTTATTGATGCATGTAAACGCAGTCATCGATAGGTTCTGCTGCGTCCCGGCTGCTTTAATCCGACCCGACCTTTCGTCAACAATGGAGCTATCAGGCAAGCAAATGAAAGTAACTGCTTTGAAAGCAGCACTTATTGAGCTTTAACTCGCTAGCCGGTTTACCGGCGGCAACGGCGGCGAGACAGAACCAGGTTCCATCATTCCACCTTCAAGGCTGAAGTCAACGTACAACTACTGAGTTATGCAGTTCCTCTACCGACCACTAGGGTCTGGACCCAGATCCGGACCTGCGGTCCCTCTACTGACCACGACACGCTATGTAGCCCAATCAGAGGTGGGTAGTAACGAGTTACATTTACTCCGTTACATTTACTTAAGTAAGTTTTGGGACATTTTGTACTTTTAGGAGTAGTTTTGAATCACTATACTTTTTACTTTTACTTGAGTAGATTTGTGAAGAAGAAACTGTTACTCTTACTCTGCTACATTAGGCTACGTTGAGCTTGTTACTTTTGTTTTGTCCCTTTTATCCACGTACGGGTCAATCTCATGACATCACTGGGTGATTCTTTGGGAAAAATGTTTGTTTTTGCATGTTTTGTCACATTTACACAGACTCAAACACACACAGAGTTTCTATGAGTTCATGGGCTTGTTCTTGTTCTGCCTGGTTAAAAAAGAAAAGTACAAAGGCTTCACATTTTGTGCTACTTGTGCTTAATTTATTTTTTTATTCTGTTATTTTATTTATTTTATTATTTATTAAAGTACTTGAATTTACTTTAAGCTTATTTTAATTTAAGCATTTTTTTTTTATTAATTTTAATATATTTTATTATTTTATTGATTTAATTTGCCTGAAGATGATTATTTTGTACTTTTGTCTGTTTGAATGGTTGCGTTAAAAAAATAAATCAGACGTTACTCAACAGTTACTCAGTACTTGAGTAGTTTTTTCACCAAGTACTTTTTTACTTTTACTCAAGTAATTATTTGGATGACTACTTTTTACTTCTACTTGAGTCATATTATTCTGAAGTAACAGTACTTTTACTTGAGTACAATTTTTGGCTACTCTACCCACCTCTGAGCCCAATAAATGTATGTATAATACTCAAATTTTTTTAGTTGCCTATTTGAAGTTTGGAATTATATAGACCAATGACAAACAAATAAACTATGCTTTAGAATTGTTATTACATAATGCACCATGTTTTTACATTTTCAAGAGAGTAAAAAAGTTGCAAGTGCATTTTGTAATAATCTTCTCAAAATGTAATAACTTATTACATAATGCGGCAAAATTTATTACAAAATGCGTTGGGGCAGTTTATTACAAAATGCACCGTTATTACAAAATGCGGCTCAACACTCCCTCTCCGTCCCTGTGGTTCATTGCTTCTCGGATGTGTCCGGCAGACCCGCTGGTTCCTCTCAGAGCCAACAGGAGCGTCTTCCTGCCACTGTGGAACAATGTGGACTCCAGCGGGGAGGCCTGGAGGGAAGCTCCGCCCACCGAGGAAGACGAGGAGACTGAAGCAGAAGAGGAGGACGAAGGTAAGCCGTCGTGTAGGTGATGGGGACCCGGTGGTTGAGGCGGCGCTGGCCTGCGAGTCCTGCTGAAAGTACACGTGACCCTGTGTTTCCAGGTCAGCGTCCGGCTGTGACGGTGTGGGAGCTGCGCGACTCCTTCCTGTCTAGCCAGCGGCGTGTTGCCAGAAGGACGGTTCAGGATCAGCTGATTGTACGCATCATCAACAAGTCTCACCTGATGTATTATGGGAGGACGGACAGGAACTGTGAGTGTCCATATAAGGTGAGTGTTTGTAAGATAGAAGATTTTAACTGTCCTCAAAGTCCAGACTCGTCGCCTCCAGAGGTGTCAAAAGTATTCACATTCATTACTCAGGTAGAAGTATAGATACTAGAGTTTAAAAATACTCCTGTAGAAGTTGAAGTATCAACTCAAGTTTTTTACTCGAGTAAAAGTATAAAAGTACTGGTTTCAAAACTACTTAAAGTATAAAAGTAAAAGTAATGGAAGGGGGAAAAAAGCCATTAAGGACAAAAGCCATTGAAAATGAATGTATCTTAGTATAATGCAAATATATTAAAGAACCATATGCGTGTACTATTGAGCATTAACATGTGTTTCAGAGAGCAGAAGATATGATGACTAGTTGCCTATAAGTATTGTAATGGTGCAAAAAGTCAAACTTCAGAGGCATGTTATCATTTATCCTAACCTTTATTGGAATGTACATCCAAGTTTAGTTGCAGGAATCTGAGGGAACGGATGTAAGAACAAAACTGGACAAGAACATCTGAAACAACCACAACCAAATTCACTCTATCCGGATGGAGCAATTTAACTGGATAGTTTTTTTTTAAAGGCCGAAATGAAATAGAGTAACAAGGCTGTTTTTAAAATGTAAGGAGTAAAAAGTACAGATAATTGCGTGAAAATGTAAGGAGTAAAAGTAAAAAGTCGTTCATGAAAGCAGCATCTGCAGCTTCTGTATGCGGTTCAGACACCGCCGAGTCCCCTGAGACGGGCCCTGAGGAACTGTTTACCCTCCTGTGTGTCTTGTGTTCCAGGCTGTGCTGGAGGTGTGTGACCAGACAGGAAGTGTGTGTGTGGTGTTGTGGAACAGCATGTGCGTCGACTGGTACGGCTGTCTGAAGCCTGGCGACATCATCAGTCTGCGACGGTACCGAGTCAAGCAGCACTACGAGGCCATGGATGATGACATAGGTACACCTGCACTCACCTTGCCGCCTCATGGAGGGGTCCTGAAACATTACTGAACACATTGCGACTGAGCTGGGGGGCTATAAACAAGCCCACACCAGCCCGCCGCCTCTCACCCTGGGCAACTCCAGAGTAGTGGGGGGTCCAGAACCTTTCAAGGAGCTGGGTTCCAGAGCCCAAGCTATGTGTGGAGGTGAGCCCGACTATCTCTAGCCGGTATCTCTCAACCTCACGCACAAGCTCCGGCTCCTTCCCCCCCAGTGAGGTGACATTCCATGTCCCCACTGTGAGGGTTTTGGTCCAGGGATTGGCCCGTAACCTAGGACCTGTTTGCCACGGGAGACCCTACCAGTGGCGTAATGCTCCTGATAACATAGCTCCTAGGATCACTCGGGCACACAAACCCCTCCACCACAATAAGGTGGTGGCTCTGTTGTTCTACTGGAGGACTTCAATGCTCACGTGGGCAATGACAGTGATACCTGGAGAGGCGTGATTGGGAGGAACGGCCTCCCCGATCTGAACCCGAGCGGTGTTTTGTTGTTGGACTTCTGTGCGAGTCACAGTTTGTCCATAACGAACACCATGTTCAGGCATAAGGGTGTCCACCAGTGCACGTGGAACCAGGACACCCTAGGCCGGAAGTCAATGATCAACTTTGTTGTCGTTTCATCTGACCTTCGGCCGCATGTCTTGGACACTCGGGTGAAGAGAGGGGCTGAGCTGTCAACTGATCACCACCTGGTGGTGAGTTGGATGCGCTGGCGGAGGAGGAGGTTGGACAGACCGGGCAGACCCAAACGGATTGTGAGGGTCTGTTGGGAACGTCTGGCCGAGCCCTCTGTCAGGGACATCTTCAACTCTCATCTCGGAGAAAACTCACAGATACCGAGGGAGGCGGGGGACATTGAGTCCGAGTGGACCATGTTCTCTGCCTCTATTGTCGACGCAGCAGCTCGAAGTTGTGGACTTAAAGTCTCTGGTGCCTGTCGTGACGGCAACCCATGGGGTCACCCATCTCAATCTGGAGAGGAGAATATGGCCGATAGTCGAACCTCGGATTCAGGAGGAACAATGCAGTTTTCGTCCCGGTCGTGGAACTCTATACCCTCCGCAGGGTGCTTGAGGGTTCATGGGAATTTGCCCAACCAGTCCACATGTGTTTTGTGGATCTGGAGAAGACATTTGACCGTGTCCCTCGTGCCGTTCTGTGGGGGGGTCGGTGAGTATGGAGTCCGGGGCCCTCTATTAAGGGCTGTCAGGTCTCTGTATGATCGGAGCAGGAGTCTGGTTCACATTGACGGCAGTAAGTCAGACTTGTTCCCGGTGCATGTTGGACTCCGGCAGGGCTGCCCTTTGTCACCGGTCCTGTTCATAATTTTTATGGACAGGATTTCTAGGCGCAGCCAGGGGCCGGAGGGGATCCGGTTTGGGAACCTCAGGATTTCATCTCTGCTTTTTACGGTTGACGTTGTCCTGTTGGCTTCATCGGACCGGGACCTTCAGCATGTGCTGGGGCGGTTTGTGGCCGAGTGCGACACGGCAGGGATGAGAATCAGCACCTCCAAGACCGAGGCCATGGTTCTGCACGGGGAAAGGGTGGCGTGCCTTCTCCGGGTGGGTGGAGAAGTCCTGCCTCAGGTGGAGGAGTTCAAGTATCTCGGGGTCTTGTTCACGAGTGAGAGAACGATGTAGCGTGAGATTGACAGACGGATCGGCGCAGCGTCCGCAGTTATGCGGTCGATGTACCGGACCGTCGTGGTGAAGAGGGAGCTGAGTCGAAAGGCAAAGCTCTCGATTTACCGGTCAATCTACGCCCCTACCCTCACCTATGGTCACGAACTTTGGATAGTGACCGAAAGGACAAGATCGCGGATACAAGCGGCCGAGATGAGTTTCCTCCGCAGGGTGGCTGGACGCTCCCTTAGAGATAGGGTGAGGAGTTCGTCACCCGGGAGGAGCTCGGAGTCGAGCCGCTACTCCTCCACATTGAGAGGAGTCAGCTGAGGTGGCTTGGGCATCTGTACCGGATCCTCCTGGACGCCTCCCTAGGGAGGTGTTCCAGGCATGTCCCACCGGGAGGAGACCCCAGGGAAGACCCAGGACACGCTGGAGAGACTATGTCTCTCGGCTGGCCTGGGAACGCCTCGGACTCCCCCCGGAAGAGCTGGAGGAAGTGTCTGGGGTGAAGGAAGTCTGGGCATCTCTGCTGAGGTTGCTGCCCCCGCGACCCGGTAACAGATAAGCGTTTGAAATTGGATGGATGGACATTACTCAACACGTGTCACTTTAGGATAGATTAAAGTTCCTTGAGTTTTCAGTCTCAGTAAGATCGGTACATGACTGCGGCTCCAGCGTTCCTCTGAAGTGAAGCTTTGCTCTGTTTCTGTCAGAGATCAGCGTCAACAGCAGGAATCCTGCTGCCCGCATATCTATTCTCCCAGAATCCTCGGTTTCAGCGGACTTTCTGCCCCCTGCGCCCACCTACAGCTTCTACAACAGGTAAACCTTACACCACCTCACGGGGGCCCTTTTAAAACCCGAACTTGAAAGGTCCGGGTCAGCGATTGTCCCCACACGGGTAGCAAGACAAGTATGAACACACACCGACTCTGTTTTACCAGTAAGGAGCTTCTGGACCCTCCTCCTAGCGCCACGTGTGATGTCATCGGCTTACTGACCTTCGCCGGACGACCTGAGCGCATCCGGAGTAAAGGTGAGGGTTACCATGGTTACCACAAAGCAGCGATAAAATGTTATGATTTAACACAGGGGTGTCAAATGTGCGGGCCGCATGCGGCCCAAGAGAGATTTTTATGCGGCCCGCGACAAGTTTCCAACGCAAAAAAACGAAATGTTAATTTACTAATAAGGAAGGTATAAATAATTGCCATGAATCGCAGCATATCCGATAATATATTTCTTCTACAAATCCATCGTTATTCCACAAATAGAGCAGTTTTCGAATTTTTTTTAGTTTTCTAGAATGCATTTGCCGATTTTATTTCTTTGTAGACGGTCGTTTATTTTTATTAACTGACCACTATTATATATTTTCGCAGGAAAAATATCACTGCTAAAAAAGATGATAGAAGATATTTATTCGGAGAATTTCAGTTTTGAATACGAGGATAGTGACAAAGTAAAACAGTTAAAAGAGAAGTGCGGACTTTTTCGGCACACTGGCGTAAATATCCGCGCCAATTTTTAAAAATAAATACACTTAATTGTACTGGAAAAATCTCTAAATCACAAAGAAACACTCTCGGATGTAATAAGAAAGATTTTGCTTTTAATTAAATTTCCTATAAAAAAGCGAAATATAAAAAAAAAACATACTTGTTTCTGTTTATCTTTGTAAAATGATATTAAAAGTATCTTACATAATTTGAAAAAAATGAGAAATTTCAAGAAAAGATCCTGAAGAAATATATTTTACATAATTAGAGTGTTAGAAAAGTGCATATTTCCTTTAAAATTAACTAAACTGATATTAGATTATATAACAATAGTAAAAAAAAAAAGAATTAGAAAAAAAACATTTCGCACCGTTTTTGTTATTTTGTACGACGGAGTATTAGGGCCAAACTAAGACAAAAAAAATTGGAAATTACGAGAATAAAGTCGTAAAATTACGAGAATAAAGTCATAATATAATGAGAATAAAGTCGTAAAATTACGAGAATAAAGTCGTAATGTTGCGAGAATAAAGTCGTAATAGAATAAAGTCGTAATATTATGAGAATAAAGTCGTAATATTACGAGAATAAAGTCGTAAAATTACGAGAATAAAGTCGTAACATTACGAGAATAAAGTCGTAATGTTGCGAGAATAAAGTCGTAATATTATGAGAATATAATTTATGAGAACTCTAACAGGAAGAGCTTCTTCTCCCTGTGTTAAAATGAGGAATATTGAGCATCTTGTGAAGTTATATTTATATATTTATAATATATTACGACTTTATTCTCGTAATATTATGACTTTATTCTCGTAATATTATGACTTTATTCTCGTAATTTTACGACTTTATTCTCGTAATATTATGACTTTATTCTCGTAATTTTACGACTTTATTCTCATTACATTATGACTTTATTCTCGTAATTTCCTTTTTTTGTTTTTTTGTTTGGCCCTAAAACTCCGTCGCAATTTTGAGCGTGCGGCCCGCGAGAAAAAAATTGGTCAAATCCGGCCCGCCAAGCAAAATGAGTTTGACACCCCTGATTTAACACATTTGTTTTTTCTGCTGGCAGGCGGGAGAGGGGCGGAGCTTCTGGAGTACCGCTGGCTGCGACTGGAGGACGGAAGCAGCGATAAGCCGATCATGGTGAAGCTCTTCTCCACCTCTCAACCGGAAACGCACCAGAAGCTCCACCCATGTGAGATGTCATAGACCAGACGGTTGACAGAAGTTCAGTTTCTGCGTCTTTATAAACGAACAGATGTGTGCCTGCAGTGTCGGTGGTGGTCTGCACTCGCCTGAGGCCGGTCGGATCCCCCGACCCTGGTCGGGGCGGGTCCTACCTGACGAACACGGCCTACACGCAGGTCTACTGCACAGGTGACAACCCTCCCCGTCCAGGCTTGTCGCCACGACGCGCCCTGGCGGTCACATGACCTCTGTCCTCTCTCCTCATTGGCTGGCTGGCAGGGCGGGGCCACCACTCCCGGATGAGTTACCGTAAACTCGGTCAGGTGCAACACTTCCTCCGTTGGTTGAGAGGCCAGGATGATGGACAGGTGCTGAGCAGGGCTCTGATTGGAGGATTCTTC
Organism: Cololabis saira; assembly: GCF_033807715.1. Classification (NCBI taxonomy): domain Eukaryota; kingdom Metazoa; phylum Chordata; class Actinopteri; order Beloniformes; family Belonidae; genus Cololabis; species Cololabis saira. The sequence goes on along the minus strand of NC_084606.1, from coordinate 11,151,771 downwards.
ATCTACCCGCCTCCTCCCGTCTCCCTGGAAACGTACATGAGGGAAAGGAGAGGTGAGCTGACCTGTCTCGGTCGGGCGGAACTGGTCTCTGAGCCGGACTCGGACCTGGACTCTGACCTGGAGTCTCGACTCACCTGTTTGTTTTTTCTCGTTAAGGTGAGCTGGGTTTCCTGCAGGGGGCGGAGCTTCAGAGGGAGCTGGAGCGGCTCTGTTACCGGGAGAGGCGCAGCTTCTGTATCCAGGCAGCCGTTACCATGGTTACCTACAGCCGCACCGGACAGGTGACGCTCAACACAAACCGTCGTCTTTGTTCATTAGGGAGCTGCTGCAGACGTAGAAGGACGCTCTTGGGGATTCTGGCAATGTGTCAGTCATGTGACCGCTAGGGCTGGGCGGTATGGACTAAAAAATGTATCACGATAATTTCTGGCATTTATCCCGATAACAATAAAAAAAATACCAATTCAACTCCACCTTTGTAACTATAAATCTATCACCACATTCAGTCTTTGGAGCTCCCAAATCACTGCTCTAAAAGATACTAAATACTAAACTACACCAATTAAATTGAATTGGTAAAAACCAATTAAATGAGTTACACCTGTACTGCAAAACTGGAATGACTCAGATCCGCCATGTTTGTTACACAAACACGTATCAACGGGAATTTAACCTCTTTCTTTCTTTCTTTCTTTCTTTCTTTCTTTCTTTCTTTCTTTCTTTCTTTCTTTCTTTCTTTCTTTCTTTCTTTCTTTATTTCTTTCTTTCTTTCTTTCTTTCTTTCAGACTCCTTCCTTCCTTCCTTCCTCCCTTTCTTTCAGGCTCCTTCCTTCTTTCCTTCCTTCCCTTCTTCCTTTCTTTCAGACTCCTTCCTTCCTTCCTTCCTCCCTTTCTTTCAGGCTCCTTCCTTCCTTCCTTTCTTTCAGGCTCCTTCCTTCCTTCCTTCCTTTCTTTCAGGCTCCTTCCTTCCTTCCTCCCTTTCTTTCAGGCTCCTTCCTTCCTTCCTCCCTTTCTTTCAGGCTCCTTCCTTCCTTCCTCCCTTTCTTTCAGGCTCCTTCCTTCCTTCCTTCCTCCCTTTCTTTCAGGCTCCTTCCTTCCTTCCTTCCTTCCTTCCTTCCTTCCTTCCTTCCTTCCTTCCTTCCTTCCTTCCTTCCTTCCTTCCTTCCTTCCTTCCTTCCTTCCTTCCTTCCTTCCTTCCTTCCTTCCTTCCTTCCGTACGTTGTGCGTGGATTTAACGCTGAACCATAAATCAGCTTTACACAAAAAGGTCATCAACGGGAATTTATCGTTTTTACCGCGAGATGACAAATTCTTATTGTGGGGAATTTTTTTGACGGTTTGAATATCACCCTTTCCTAGTGAGCGCTCCCTGACCCCCCTCTCCGGTCCCTTCGTGTCTCCTGCAGGAGGACCGTTGTCTGTTCTGGACAGACGGGGCTTCGTCCGTCTCCCCGTCCTCCTCCCCCTCCTCTCCTCTTCCGCTCTTTCAGTCCTCCCCCCGCCCCCCCCTGTCCTCCTCCAGCATCGGTCCAACCTCTCCGTCCTCGGCCGCCGGTCAGCTGAGCCCCCGTCCCTGGGGCCGAGGCGCAGGGTGAGACGTCTAACCGCACGTTGCCACGGTGACGGTGGTGGCGGTGGGTGTGACCCGTGGACTCTGGTTTGTCTCTGCAGGAGGAGTAAGAGGAGGCTGCTGCAGGGGGACACGCCCAGGAAGAGGTGGGTGCTGCGGGGGTGTCAAGTAACAAAGTACAAATACTTTGTTACCTTACTTAAGTAGAAATTTTGGTTATCTATACTTCACTGGAGTAATGATTTTTCAACTTTTTACTTTTACTCCTTACATTTTCACGCAATTATCTGTACTTTTTACTCCTTACATTTTAAAAACAGCCTCGTTACTCTATTTCATTTCTGCCTTTAAAAAAAAACTATCCAGTTAAATTGCTCCATCCAGATAGAGTGAATTTGGTTGTGGTTGTTTCAGATGTTCTTGTCCAGTTTTGTTCTTACATCCGTTCCCTCAGATTCCTGCAACTAAACTTGGATGTACATTCCAATAAAGGTTAGGATAAATGATAACATGCCTCTGAAGTTTGACTTTTTGCACCATTACAATACTTATAGGCAACTAGTCATCATATCTCCTGCTCTCTGAAACACATGTTGATGCTCAATAGTACACATATATGGTTCTTTAATATATTTGCATTATGCTAAGATGCATTCATTTTCAATGGCTTTTGTCCTAATGGCTTTTTCCCCCCTTACATTACTTTTACTTTTATACTTTAAGTAGTTTTGAAACCAGTACTTTTATACTTTTACTTGAGTAAAAAACTTGAGTTGATATTTCAACTTCTACAGGAGTATTTTTAAACTCTAGTATCTATACTTCTACCTGAGTAATGAATGTGAATACTTTTGACACCTCTGCTGACCGGAGGGTGTTTGTTTCTGCAGACTTCCCCGGGTCACGATGGGGGCGGAGCAGAGCCACAAGACGGGTGGGTCTTCCGTGGGCGTCCCGTCCTCACGCCACCGCCGTCCTCCTGGAGTTCACCTTGTGGGCTCTCTTACCGTATTGGCCCGAATATAAGACAACCCTTATAAGACGACGCTAGATGGGACTGGGACTGGTTGGCCCGAATATAAGACGACCCTGATTATAAGACGACCCTCTCTTTTTCAAGACTCAAGTTTAAAAAAATACTTTTTGAACACCAAATTCAATTTTTATAATGAAAATAATTACAGTACATCTGAAACAAATGATTATAACAATATATTCGAGAGAAAAAGCATGTTATTTTGCCTCATTCAAATCATCATCTTGAAGTTTGCATCATAACTTCTCCTCAGCTGACGGTTAACCTGCCGATCTTCCACCCACTTTTCTCCAGATTGTTGCTATGTTTCTCCATTTTCTGTTATCTCTTCTCTTATTTTCTTCTCTTTTCTTTCTTACCGCTGTTTTTATTTTTCTTCTTCGTGACAGGGGTTCGCTTTGGCCTGGGGAGTTAAGTTCAGCATTCGCGTTAGAGATATCTAGCGCCATCTAGCGTTGTGAATGGGTATAATGTCTAGACTTCCCGACTGGAAGACGACCCCCACTTTTTCAGTCTTATTTCAATGCAAAAATCCCCGTCTTATATTCGGGCCAATACGGTAAGCCCTCCCCACGGCAACGGTTGCCGGGTTGAGGTTTGACAGCCAGCGGCAGTCGGAGTCCTGACCAGATCCTTATGTGTGAACACCTGGAAGACTCCAGCTGCTCCGACGACGGGGATCCTGAAGCGGAAAGCCGCCAGACTTCAGGGACATCTGGAGTCAGCAAGAGACTTTCTTAGTGTCCTTCTACTCCAACAAACTCCTGCAGCCTTAAGCATCACATTTACTGTTCAAATATAACTTTTAACTTTCTGTCATGTAGCACTGCCTGAACCGTTTCCTACGGTGGCCGAGACCCGCCATTGCTGAAAATAAAAGAAACGCTGCAAATAAAAAGAAACGCTGCTGCAAATAAAATAAACGCTTTGCAAATAAAATAAAGGCTGCAAATATAAAGAAACCCTGCTGCAAATAAAATAATCGCCGTTGCAAATAAAAAAAAAATCGACGCAAATAAAAAAGCCACAACGGAAGTGAATCACCGGGGACTATTTTTGCTGATGCACCGGTGTTTTTTACGTGAGAGGAGAAGAAGACTACGAAGAGAACCTAAGTGAAAAGGAAGAAATAAGAAGAGCGAGGAATAAGAAGAACAACGAACGAGAAAATAAGTGAAAAGGTTCGTGTTCAATGTCGCTACGTGTAATTTTTAATGTGCAACACCGGTGCATCGGCAAAAATAGTCCCCGGTTATTCACTTCCGTTGTGGCTTTTTTATTTGTGTCGTTTTTTTTATTTAATTTGCAGCGTTTCTTTATTTGCAGCTGCGTTTCTTTTTGTTTGCAGCGTTTATTTTATTTTCAGCAATGACGGGTCTCGGCCACCGTAGCTTCCTGCTTCTTCAACCTCTTCATGCCATCACATGACTCCAACTCCCATCAGCCACCAGGAGGGCGGCGTGGTGACCGGCTGTCGTCTCTCTGCAGTGGTTCTGTTCGAAGCCTCCATGGAGTTCCTGGAGAACGTCGCCGACGCCGAGGACGACAGCGAAGACGCCGCGTCCTTCACCACGGCCCCGCTCCCCCCTTCTTTCCCACCCATCGCCATGGAGACGCTGCCGCTGCGTTACGACCACGACCGCAAGGAGGAGCAGGCGGTTGCCGTGGCGCTGGGAGGCTGGGTTACTCCCGGGAGGTTTGACCCCGCCCTGGAGGACTACTACACACTGAGACTGAGAGGTACACACACATACATAAACACACACACACACATAAACACACACACACACATACACACACACGCACTCCAGGAGGAGAACTGGACACGCCCCCCTGTGATGTCATCACCACGGTCTCTGGAAAGTTAGCTACATGCTAACCAAACATAAGTTAGCCACATGCTACCCAAAATTGCAGCTAAGTTAGCCACATGCTACCCAAAATTGCGGCTAAGTTAGCCACATGCTAACCAAACATAAGTTACCCACATGCTACCCAAAATTGCAGCTAAGTTAGCCACATGCTAACCAAAATTGAGGCTAAGTTAACCACATGCTAAGCAAACATAAGTTAGCCACATGCTAAGCAAACATGCGGCTAAGTTAGCCACATGCTAACCAAACATGCAGCTAAGTTAGCCACATGCTAAGCAAACACGCGGCTAAGTTAGCCACATGCTACCCAAAATTGCGGCTAAGTTAGCCACATGCTAACCAAAATTGAGGCTAAGTTAGCCACATGCTAACCAAACATGCAACTAAGTTAGCCACATGCTAACCAAACATGCAACTAAGTTAGCCACATGCTAACCAAACATAAGTAAGCCACATGTTAAGCTGCCATGCGGCTAAGTTAGCCACATGCTAAGCAAACATGCGGCTAAGTTAGCCACATGCTAAGCAAACATGCCGCTAAGTTAGCCACATGTTAAGCAACCATAAGTTAGCCACATGCTAACCAAACATGCGGCTAAGTTAGGACTTCTGGATTCAGCACGGCTCCATGTTGGCAGGAATTGACTGGAACCTGCTTGAAAAACGCCCACCCTGCCGGTCGGGTCCAGGCCCTAGCGGTCGCTAGGGGAACCGGAGGTCCGGGTCCAACCGGAGGTCTGGGTCCAGACCTAGCACCTAGCAGATGGGAGGGGAGGAGCCCAGTGTCTGACTCCGCCCCCTACAACGGAGCGGTGACATCATTGAGTTCTGGTTCTGGTTTCAGGAGAAGTGGAAGTGAATTAAATTTTTAAGTCTGAAATTAGCGCTTTTAGAGGGACAGATGTTTCCCATACGGAGGAGTTTATACCTCCTCCGTATATTTTTTAATTCTTCTGCAGTTTTAGTTTCAGATAACAAGGATTTAATGTTCAATCAGAATGATGATTTATTTTACCTTCTCAAACCTGTCCAGCTCTGTCAGACGGGCTGCTGGTCGACACCGTCTTCCTCCCTCATCCCTCCCCTTCGTCTCCTGTGGTGCTTCACTCTAACACCTGGACCTCCATCCTGTCCCACGGAGCCTTCTCCTCGCACACACCTCCACCTGCACCAGGTGAGGACCGGCCCGCGCCCAGATAAACCGCTAAACGCCCGGAGACTGATGCTCTGCTCCTCTTCCTCCACCAGTCGACCTCATGGCCACGGCGGCCCAGCTGACCAACCAGAGGCTGGTGTGTGTCCTGGAGGCGTGTCACCTGGGCGGAGCCCGGACGGAGCTGGTGCTGAGTCGGGCGTTCCTCCTGGCTGACTGACGGCTGAGACGCTGCAGGGGTCCGTGTACTTCGCGGCCATCCGTTTTTTGTTTTGAAATGACAAAATAAAAATAGAGATATAATCCGTTTCCCATCTTTTGTTTTGATAATAAAAAACGGAAAACGGAAAATGGATCGTTATCCGATTTCATTGATGTGTTTGAAAATCGAAATTGGGAATTAAAACAGCGAGTGAAAAACTCTTTTCTGTTAGAGTTCAGTACATATTATTGATTGGACGCTGCAGCTGAACGGACTGTCACAACATCACTGCAGTTTCATGACGGAGTGAAGACAGATTACAGATTAAACTCATGTTTCACTCCCAGGTTTCATATTTGATTTATTTTCTGTTTCAACATTAAAAAAATCTAAAACTATTAATTTTCAATCTGATGAACAAAAGAACCAGAAACAACTTTCTTCATTTATTACTGTGCATGTGCATTTGTCCAATCCTTGTTTTCAGTATCCTTGAAAACGAATAGGAAATGGAGAAAAGAGTTTTCCACTCGCTGTTTTAATTCCCAATTTCGATTTTCAAACACATCAATGAAATCGGATACGGAACGCCGGATAATGGATAACAATCCGTTTTCTGTTTTTTATTATCAAAACAAAAGATGGGGAACGGATTATTTTGGATTATTTCTCTATTTTTATTTTGTCATTTCAAAACAAAAAACGGATGGCCGCGAAGTTCACGGACCCCTGCAGGTTTCCCAGAGTGTTGGATCTTTCAGCAGGACATTTCACGAGGTTCTGGAAGACGCCACAAGTTTGACGTCCTGCTGCGGCTCGCTTGTGTCTTTGTACATTTGTCTGTAAATAAATCTGAATGTTCTGAAAAGACTGTCGACGCTCGTTTTTATAATTCAAACACGACTGAATTTATCAACCGTATACAACCGGTTTCTAGCTAAACTTTGAATGTTGTGGTTTAGCCAGTACTGTGTTAAACTGTAGCTAAGTTAGCCACATGCTAAGCAAACACGCGGCTAAGTTAGCCACATGCTACCCAAAATTGCGGCTAAGTTAGCCACATGCTAACCAAAATTGAGGCTAAGTTAGCCACATGCTAACCAAACATGCAACTAAGTTAGCCACATGCTAACCAAACATGCAACTAAGTTAGCCACATGCTAACCAAACATAAGTAAGCCACATGTTAAGCTGCCATGCGGCTAAGTTAGCCACATGCTAAGCAAACATGCGGCTAAGTTAGCCACATGCTAAGCAAACATGCCGCTAAGTTAGCCACATGTTAAGCAACCATAAGTTAGCCACATGCTAACCAAACATGCGGCTAAGTTAGGACTTCTGGATTCAGCACGGCTCCATGTTGGCAGGAATTGACTGGAACCTGCTTGAAAAACGCCCACCCTGCCGGTCGGGTCCAGGCCCTAGCGGTCGCTAGGGGAACCGGAGGTCCGGGTCCAACCGGAGGTCTGGGTCCAGACCTAGCACCTAGCAGATGGGAGGGGAGGAGCCCAGTGTCTGACTCCGCCCCCTACAACGGAGCGGTGACATCATTGAGTTCTGGTTCTGGTTTCAGGAGAAGTGGAAGTGAATTAAATTTTTAAGTCTGAAATTAGCGCTTTTAGAGGGACAGATGTTTCCCATACGGAGGAGTTTATACCTCCTCCGTATATTTTTTAATTCTTCTGCAGTTTTAGTTTCAGATAACAAGGATTTAATGTTCAATCAGAATGATGATTTATTTTACCTTCTCAAACCTGTCCAGCTCTGTCAGACGGGCTGCTGGTCGACACCGTCTTCCTCCCTCATCCCTCCCCTTCGTCTCCTGTGGTGCTTCACTCTAACACCTGGACCTCCATCCTGTCCCACGGAGCCTTCTCCTCGCACACACCTCCACCTGCACCAGGTGAGGACCGGCCCGCGCCCAGATAAACCGCTAAACGCCCGGAGACTGATGCTCTGCTCCTCTTCCTCCACCAGTCGACCTCATGGCCACGGCGGCCCAGCTGACCAACCAGAGGCTGGTGTGTGTCCTGGAGGCGTGTCACCTGGGCGGAGCCCGGACGGAGCTGGTGCTGAGTCGGGCGTTCCTCCTGGCTGACTGACGGCTGAGACGCTGCAGGGGTCCGTGTACTTCGCGGCCATCCGTTTTTTGTTTTGAAATGACAAAATAAAAATAGAGATATAATCCGTTTCCCATCTTTTGTTTTGATAATAAAAAACGGAAAACGGAAAATGGATCGTTATCCGATTTCATTGATGTGTTTGAAAATCGAAATTGGGAATTAAAACAGCGAGTGAAAAACTCTTTTCTGTTAGAGTTCAGTACATATTATTGATTGGACGCTGCAGCTGAACGGACTGTCACAACATCACTGCAGTTTCATGACGGAGTGAAGACAGGCTACAGATTAAACTCATGTTTCACTCCCAGGTTTCATATTTGATTTATTTTCTGTTTCAACATTAAAAAAATCTAAAACTATTAATTTTCAATCTGATGAACAAAAGAACCAGAAACAACTTTCTTCATTTATTACTGTGCATGTGCATTTGTCCAATCCTTGTTTTCAGTATCCTTGAAAACGAATAGGAAATGGAGAAAAGAGTTTTCCACTCGCTGTTTTAATTCCCAATTTCGATTTTCAAACACATCAATGAAATCGGATACGGAACGCCGGATAATGGATAGGTCAGTGTATCTTTTGGTCATTGGATTTTTCCGTCATGAGTGGGAATCAAAAAACAAAAAACGATTGGTTTATTTGATTTTCCTTTTAAAACAAAAAACAAATATTGAATTACACTGCATTTTTTCTTTTTTTGTGTTAATATGATTTAACAAAGATTCAAAATACGCTTTTATTTTCGTTTTCTATTTTATATAAGAAAAATGAAATCACTAGTCAACAGGAACGAAAAAACGAACCAAAAACAACCGTTTATTCATATTCGTGCACCGGAAGCTGGCATTTACAAAGCAAGCGCGCGAATGAGCTGTTCTTTACCAACCAAGAGCGCAGTTGAGGCAGTTATGCCGTCTTTCATTGATTACAAAAAAAAAATCAGTGTTACAACTTTTCTTTTCACTACTATTAGGCTACGAACATGACATGTCCTTTTGACGAGGATCCAATTGATGCAGGTGGAGCATTAATCCACAGAGAATTTAATATAGTCTTACGTTGAGAGCTGATCATTAGACCACGCATAGGCCTAGATGTATTATCATATTTAAAAAAAAAAAATCTACTTTAAATTATGTAATTGATTACAATCACTTCTTGTGAGTAAATACTTTTGTTTGGACTTTTAAACGTCTGTAGGCTCTGCTAATTCTCTCTCTCTCTCTCAGACTTCCTTAACTCAGACGTCGTTGTGCATTTATAAAATTATTCATAGCCTAATATAGCCTATTATATTATCTTATAAGCTATTAGGGCCTGTATCTTTCGTTGTCTGTGTTGTTTTTATCTGTGCTTTTTTAAAAATCTGTTTTTGAAGTGCCTTGCAAACTTAGAAAAGTTCTATGACAATAGAGTTTATTATTTTCATTTTATCACCATCTTGTCATTTTGTGGGTAAAAAAGCCTAAGTTAATTTTATTTTACCTTTTGGTCTAATAGATGTATTATTATTGTTGTTGCTGTTCTTTATTTTGTATGGATAGATATTTATCTCGGCGTTTTTCCTGTGTGTGTTTCTTGTTTCCAGTGGTAATTGATGCGCGCTGCGTGACTGTTTACTATTTAGGCCACTCAGTGTCAGACCTGAGCCAGAATTTATGAATGAAGATTGAATGACACAATGAGTGACGTGTTTTTCCACCTACATGAACTGTCCTCTTCTGCTGTCTGACAGTTAACCTGATGAAGGTCAAAGCCTACCCAAACGTTGTAACAATTATAGCACGACCTTCGGCATAATGGACTGTCGGCATATTGTAGCCTATTCTAGTTTTTTTTTTTTATTATTATTTTTCCGTGCTTTTCACGACCCTTCTCCCGGTAGAAACATGGAGGCTGCAGTGTAAATCATGAATGACCGTCTTGACATTGTTGTAGCTGCAAATGCATGTAGTTCAAATCCATCAGAAGAGTGAACTTTCACATGATATTGAGATGCTAACATGCAGCAGCCTGTGGTAAAGAACATTTTTCTATCTTTTAACAAGCTCTAGAACTGACGTCAGCCCATTATCCCCACAACAAATGACCCGAGTCCCGTTGCTGCTTTGACCTGGTGTTTACTGTTGCTATGACAACTGTAGCTACATCTGGGGGCGTAATGTCAGTAAATACGAGTAAAATACATGCCTCGCGTATAGTGTGAATGCACCGCAGAAAACACAGGGGGGGGGAATAGTAGCCTAGAGTGGCTGGCTGGAGTGGGACGGGGTGGTACAGAACAACTTCCCCTGGAGAGAATTGTCACAGGAATGCCTGTCAAATATCCAGAACTAAGTTCACTCGATTGTAAATGCCAGCTTCCGGTGCACGAATATGAATAAACGGTTGTTTTTGGGTCGTTTTTTCGTTCCTGTTGACTAGTGATTTCATTTTTCTTATATGAAATAGAAAACGAAAATAAAAGCGTATTTTGAATCTTTGTTAAATCATATTAACACAAAAAAAGAAAAAATGCAGTGTAATTCAATATTTGTTTTTTGTTTTAAAAGGAAAATCAAATAAACCAATCGTTTTTTGTTTTTTGATTCCCACTCATGATGGAAAAATCCAATGACCAAAAGATACACTGACCTGGATAACAATCCGTTTTCTGTTTTTTATTATCAAAACAAAAGATGGGGAACGGATTATTTTGGATTATTTCTCTATTTTTATTTTGTCATTTCAAAACAAAAAACGGATGGCCGCGAAGTTCACGGACCCCTGCAGGTTTCCCAGAGTGTTGGATCTTTCAGCAGGACATTTCACGAGGTTCTGGAAGACGCCACAAGTTTGACGTCCTGCTGCGGCTCGCTTGTGTCTTTGTACATTTGTCTGTAAATAAATCTGAATGTTCTGAAAAGACTGTCGACGCTCGTTTTTATAATTCAAACACGACTGAATTTATCAACCGTATACAACCGGTTTCTAGCTAAACTTTGAATGTTGTGGTTTAGCCAGTACTGTGTTAAACTGTAGCTAAGTTAGCCACATGCTAACCAAACATGCTACTAAGTTAGCCACATGCTAACCAAACATGCAGGGGCTGATTTCCTCTGGAAGCAGAAGCTCTGAAGCCCTGACCAGAGCGGCGCTAGACTCCAGCGGTCCCTCAGACCCTGAACAGGAAGAAGCACAAATAACGGGATGACTAAGATATTTGGGTCTTTTGTTTCCTTGACACTTGTTTGCTTCAACATTGTGTTGCCGCCGGTTTTTGGTGTCGGCAGAGAGACGTAAGGAAAACAAAGTGAAACCGTTTAAAGGTCAGGATCACAGTCCTGACACCAGACGGTCTTCATCCAGACTCAGCTGAGACCAGCAGGTCTGGGGGTTGAACCCCAAACCTCCACCACTCCACTCTGCACGTAGACCCTTGGGAGTCTGGAGGTGTCGGGCTTGAACACTTTCTGAAATAATTTGGATGCGGTTTTATAAAACTCCGATTCCAATGTGGCAACCATTACTTCGCAAAGCACTGCTGATTAGAGATGCCCCGATCAGGATTTTGAGGGCCGATCACCGATCTCCAAAAGCAGTATCTGCCGATCCCGATATTGCCGATCACCAGTACTCGAATTGAGGGGGGATGAGGGGGGATGGCATCCCCCCCCGAAATAAAAACGGTCCAAATCATCCCCCCTGTAAAACTGCCATCCCCCCCTTTCCATCCCTTATGTCATTTCATCAATGAATGTGGTTTTACTGCTATTTCCACATTTAGAGTCATCACCAGAAAAATAACACCAGAAAAATAAGTTATTTGACAATTTTCACCTGTTTCAAGTACATTTTCAGTTGAAATAAGTATATAAATCTGCCAGTGGGACAAGATTTATCTTCTTATTACAAGCAAAAAAATCTTGTTCCACTGGCAGATTTTTCTACTTATTTTAAGTGAAAATCTACTTGAAACAGGTGAAAATTGTTGTTTTTTCCAGTGATGAGTCTTGTTTTAAGTGTAATGAGATTTTTTTACTAAAATGAGACATTTTAACTAGAAATAAGACAAATATTCTTGTTAAGATTTTGAGTTTTTGCAGTGATCCATTTTACTTATCCTGTGAAGGACAGAATCATATTGATAAGTTCAGAAAACTGTTTTTTATTGTTGTGTTTTGATGTATTAGATGTAAGCCCAGTGGATATTTAAAGCTTACAGAAGGCTGCATTTAACTGCTGCTATGTCATTCCTGCAGTATTTCTGCAGGTGTTTTGGTCACTGCTATTATTTATAATATATTATATTATTTGTAATCAGCACAAATTATCTGTCCCCATATGATAAAATCCACCATCCCCCCTGATTTTTTTTTTACAACTCGAGTACTGCATATTATCAATTTTACATCGTGCAAGAAATGATTGGCGTGGCAATCAAACCTTGAAACTCGACTGTGCGCATGCGCAGAACCACAAAGTAGCATTTTCTGGCAGGTAGCAAGGATTGGCAGAACACCCGGCAGGGGGCGCTGCGGAACTCCGCGTGTGTTTCCATAGCGACAATAAAACCCCGAAGAAGATTTAATTTCATTTTATTTGTTATTTACTGTTTAATTCTGTCTTGTCGCTTTTAATGTTGATGTAAAGCAATTTGAATTACCTTGTGTTGAATTGTGCTGTACAAGTAAACTTGCCTTGCTCTGGAGGGACTTTTTCTTTTTCTATTCTCCATCCACTCTGTTGCTGTGTGTTTGTATATCTTTGTATTTTTTATCTTTATTTATTTTCATTGTTGTCTATGCCGTTGTATGCTGCTGTGGGACTGGGATTCCCCCTGGGGGATCCATAAGGAATATCTCTATCTTTTTTTTTATGTTTTATTGAAAGTTTGCAATGTACAAACAATGTACAACAAGCAGACATTTCAGTTCACAACCTGTGCAACATCAGCAGCACAGAGCTCAGTCTGCATCATCAACCACAACAACAAGAAAATGAGAAAAAAAAAGTAAATTAAATAAATAAAAAGAAAAAAAATACATAAAAGAAACAAAACCTTGGAGTGACAGTCTTTATAATATTTCGCATAAAATGAAAATTATATTTGTGAAAGCTTAATGATTGAAAATCTCAGAATGGATATCCATCATTGATTTACATTTCTTATTTGTAATTATATTAAGAGACTTAATATAATAATTAAGATAATAATCAACTTCAATCAAAAACAATTTAAATAATGGTTTTGGAATTTACATTTATTGATGTGAAATTTTCCTAATAAAATATAAAGATTGAGTATATCTCTATCTTTAAGTCCAGCCACTTGCCCGGTAAAGGATGATTTAGGGTTACACCAACGCAGATCCTACGGCGTCGGCTCTGCATCGATTTAACGTAGAACCATAAATCAGCCTTTATAGTCCAGGGGCCAGAGCCCAGAATTTCACTTGTCAGTACCACTCAAGTTGACCAAACTTACTTATGATTTTTGAAAAGATCCACGTAGATGATATTTTGGTAAGAAAACCCTTCCTGAGTGGCAGCTGGATCATAGTTATCAGCTCATGATCTAACCCACCCCCTTCAGGAAATTACATTTTAGATGCTGCTGCATATCCTGGTTTAGACTCATGTACAGGATATCTGTCAATGTTTCACAATATTGTCTTTGGTATAATTTTAAAGGGGACATTTTAAGGATTCGTTCAAGCTAAGATGTGAATCTTTCTGACCAACATAGAGGTCACTGCAGCTCTTTAAACTATAAACAACACACATTTTTACAACATTTTTGCCTAAATGATATACTATCTTTTATCCCTGTGTCAACTAGGAACAACAGAGACACAAAATACAAAAACTGGAATACTCACAGGACCATAAGGATTCAGGAAATGTATAATATACCCATACTATATCATTGTTGCTGGTCATTGTGAGCCTTAAACTAGAAGAGCATCATTAGGCTGCTATAAACTATAACAGCCACTAATGTCACAAACTAGTCTTTATCATGCAAATACAGGACATAAAGGACATAACAATGAGATAAGGAACCAGCTTAGTTTTATAAACATTAGAGACACGAAATACAAAAAATACAAAAACTGGAATACTCACAGGACTATAATGATTCAGGAAATGTATAATACACCCAATTTAGAATCATCAATTAACCTGAAGGGGCTGGTAACTTCATGAGCTGATAATAACTATGATACAGCTGCCACTCAGGAAGGTTATCATACCAGAATATCATCTACAGACATGGATCTTTTCAAAAGTTTTCAAAAGCGATATACCGTCAAAAAAATTCCCCACGGTAAGAATTTGTCATCTCGCGGTAAAAACGATAAATTGAGGAAATGAGCCTGAAAGAAAGAAAGAAAGAAAGAAAGAAAGAAAGAAAGAAAGAAAGAAAGAAAGAAAGAAAGAAATGAGCCTGAAAGAACGAAAGAAAGAAAGAAAAAAAATGAGCATGAAAGAAAGAAAGAAGAAAGAAATTAGCCTGAAAGAAAGAAAGAAAGAAAGAAAGAAAGAAAGAAAGAAAATAAATGAGCATGAAAGAAAGAAAGAAAGAAAGAAAGAAAGAAAGAAAGAAAAAAATGAGCCTGAAAGAAAGAAAGAAAGAAAGAAAGAAAGAAGGAAAGAAAGAAAGAAAGAAAGAAAGAAAGAAAGAAAGAAAGAAGAAAGAAATGAGCCAGAAAGAAAGAAAGAAAGAAAGAAAGAAAGAAAGAAAGAAAGAAAGAAAGAAAGAAAGAAAGAAAGAAAGAAAGAAAGAAAGAAAGAAAGAAAGAAAGAAAGAAAGAAAGAAAGAAAGAAAGAAAGAAAGAAAGAAAGAAATGAGCCTGAAAGAAAGAAAGAAAGAAAGAAAGAAAGAAAGAAAGAAAGAAAGAAAGAAAGAAAGAAAGAAAGAAAGAAAGAAAGAAAGAAAGAAAGAAAGAAAGAAAGAAAGAAAGAAAAAGAAAAAAATATTCCATGACGTTTTTGTATTGGTATTTTATTTATCGTTATCGGGATAAATGCCAGAAATGATCGTGATAATTTTTTTGGTCCATACCGCCCATCCCTAGTCATAAGTAAGTTTGGTCACCTTAGACTAGACGGGAAGTACCAAAAAGTGAATGTAAGGAGCATTTATGGGTACAAGTCGGGAACCGGCCTACTTTACATATTTCAAGGGTGCTGAATCCAAAAAAAAACGGTACCCGAGCAAAATTTTTAGTTTTTGACCTTCTAATTTGCATATCAAAATGGCCGCCAAACTGCCTGTCTTGCTCAGTCGTTGGACCATTTTCCCCAAGTTTTTTTGTAAGTAGGCATTCAAAGATGATGAATTAAGTGTCTAGATCTATAGTCTAGGGTCAGAGCAAAGATATAGTGGAGGCTCAGTGCCTTTTTATGTATATATATATTTGCAAAATACCAACTTTTAAGGTGAAATTAAGCATTATTTGTGTCATTTTTAAGGCCGACATAAATATTCAGTCAATATCACTCTTAAATGTTCCCAGTGTGTATATGATATGTGATGTATTCCATATTACATAATAATTAAGAAAAACACCATTGCAAGTTGTCTGAGAATTCATTTTTTTATGCAAACAAAGCATAATGCTCTTAATTCAAACATCGAAAAACGTAAGTGAATAGGGAAAAAAAAACACAAAACTTCCCTTGAACAGTTCTACAGATCACATCTTGTTTCTGTATATTTTCTTTCATGTTACTAGCTGAATTGCTTTGCTTTCATCCGTCTTCTTCTGTAAGTTCCATAGGTCACTTGTTTTGGTAAATTGTTTTTATACCTTTCTAGTTTGCTTGTCCCATTTGTCTTTGGAATTTCATTTTGATTAGTATTTCTTTCTGCAGTCCTTTTCCAAGTTCTTTGGTTACCCATTGCCTTGGTATGCTTGAGGACTACAACTCCACATTTAAACAAGGACATTGGTCATCACTCTGACATGTACACATTGCAGTGCATAACAGCCCTGATTTTTGTAGGTTGCTATAGGTGGCTGTAGGTGGCTGCAGGTGGCTATAGGTGGCTGTAGGTGGCTGCAGGTGGCTATAGGTGGCTGTAGGTGGTTGCAGGTGGCTATATGTGGCTGCAGGTGGCTATAGGTGGCTGTAGGTGGCTGCAGGTGGCTATAGGTGGCTGTAGGTGGCTGCAGGTGGCTATAGGTGGCTGTAGGTGGCTGCAGGTGGCTATAGGTGGCTGTAGGTGGCTGTAGGTGGCTGTAGGTGGCTATAGGTGGCTGTAGGTGGTTGCAGGTGGCTGTAAGTGGCTATGGATGGCTGTAAGTGGCTGCAGGTGGCTGTAGGTGGCTGCAGGTGGCTATAGGTGGCTGGAGGTGGCTATAGGTACCAAAGCATGTGAAACTGTTACGATCCTCTTTGCTGTTAATTCACCTCAGGCAAAGGGTCCTCAGCGATGGGACTGACCATGCTATGTACTGATCTAAATATTCAACTTGGTACGTTTCATGGTGGTCTCTTTTTGAATATTTTTCCCTATTTACCTGGGTTTTTAGAGAATTTAGAGAACAAATGCAATGGATTTTTTTCTTTGTTATCATATAATATGGAATACATCACATATCATATACACACTGGGAACATTTAAGAGTGATATTGACTGAATATTTATGTCGGCCTTAAAAATGACACAAATAATGCTTAATTTCACCTTAAAAGTTGGTATTTTGCATATATATATATACATAAAAAAGGCACTGAGCCTCCACTATATCCTTGTTTGACCCTTGACTATCGATCTAGAAACTTAATTTCCTCATCTTGATTGCCTACTTACAAAAAAAATAGGAGGAAATGGTCCAATAACTGTGCAAGATGGGCAATTTGGCGGCCATTTTAATATGCAAATTAGAAGGTCAAAAACTCAAAATCTCACTCGGGTACCGTTTTTTTTGGACTCAGCACCCTTGAAATATGTAAAGTAGGCCGGTTCCCGACTTGTACCCATAAATGCTCCTTACTTCTTATAAAAGGCCTTTTTTCTGAAATCCGTCTAGACTACCTTGAGTGGTGCTGATATCTGCTCTGGACTATTACTATTACCGATGGCGCCGTGAGTCTCCTCGGCCAGCAGGGGGCGCTGCGGAACTCCGCGTGTGTTTCCATAGCGACAATAAACCCCCGAAGAAGAAGCAGACGGGCGACATCTGGTGCTCCAACACCTGCTTTAATTCAATGAGTTTTGGCTCCAAATTCGGTTCGGTTTCTCCATCTGGTTGAACAGAACCGGTCCCGGGGTTCTGCAGGAGCAGCGGCTGAAGGGTGAGCGGTACCGGGCCCTCGGGGCGGGTTTAGGGAGCGAGGACGGCCGGTGTCGGAGCTAGCCGCTACTAGCTTAGCCCCGACACATCCCTGCAGAGCAGAACCGAGCCCAACCGGCTGGTTCTGCTTTAATGCGGGTTTTAACGCGTTAAACAAGAATATGTGACGGATCTGCGGGGCCGACCCTGCGGGGAGACCCAGGACCCGGTTCGGGAGGGTTCTGGGTCCGGGGACGGACGCGTGGGTCCGGACTAATTCCTGGAGACGGAGCATGCATTCTGGATTCATTAATAAACCAACTGAAATATTGCAAGCCTTTTATTATTTTAATATTGCTGATCATGGTTTACAGCTTAAGAAAACTCAAATATCCTATGTCAAAAAATTAGAATATTCTGGGAATCTTAATCTTAAACTGTAAACCATAATCAGCAATATTAAAATAATAAAAGGCTTGCAATATTTCAGTTGTAATGAATCCAGAATGTATGACATTTTTGAATTACAGAAAATAAAGGACTTTATCACAATATTCTAATTTTCTGAGACAGTCCTGTAGGAGGCAGTGAGGTTCTATACAAATGCACTTCATTGTATGAAGTTTTGGCATTGAATAAATGCATAACTACCGATGTTTTCCTTTTTATGGGTTTTTTTTTTTCAGTCACGTATATCGTTGATGAAATTTCTTACAATATATCGTGATATTATCGTCATCGTGGGCCACATATCGCCACAGTATTGAATCGTGAGTTACCCGTATCTGTTATACCCCTAAAAAAGGGGGTGTGAAACAGACACGATGCTCGTTAATCAGCGTCCAGTTCTGTATTGGCTGAATAATTGGCTGGCACCGCGTCTCCCCTAACGGCAAGTTAGAACCCAAAATAATGTGAACAAAATAACGGTTAGACATTCCTTAACAAACGATCAACAAAACAACGGTTAAACATTATTTACAAAGGGATTATGATATAATTTTTTTTTCTTTTCCTGCTACAACATCATGAATCCAAAGGCCTTTGCCAATCAGAACTAATAGATTTTAGATAGACATTTTATCACTATTACACATCGTCCCACCGCTAGTGCACGACCCGCAGGATGCTGCAGGGTTCGGGACCAGGACCGGAGTCCAGTCACGAGGGTTCTGGGCGGTATCAGATGGATCCTCACACCTGCACTGTCGTCTGTCAGAGTTGGACCTGAGACCTGAACCAGTTCTTTGTGTCCTGGGATCATAAATGATCCACCACACTGGAGTTGTTCTGTGATTCACCAACTAGGGCTGCAACTAACGACTATTTTAATAGTGGACTAGTCACCGACTATTGAAACGATTAGTCGACTAATCGGATAAATCGTAATTTTTTTTAAAGTTAGTATGAGGTTGCTTTAATTATGTGGCAAATGATAATAAACACCAGAAAGCACTAGAGCCCTGCTAAAGGGGGACTGTTTTCTTCATCCTGCTCCCGCCCGCAACCGCAAAACTAAATTCATGCCGCACGGCGCACAATAATAGAGATGCTTTGATTAAGTGTCTTCTCCCGTCCCGCAAGAGAAATGTCCCAGACAAATCTATCATGATCATTGTGGAGCTTGATGGATAATTGACAGTTCCTAGGCACCTGACTGAAAGTTAGATGCAAATCCATCATTGTCATCATCTCACAAGCTTTTTCGCCTTTTGCGCAGCATCAATTATGTGATTGAGGTTAAAGCAACGAGAGTAGCTGTGAGTGGCTCAAATAATACTAATAAATAACAATATAAACAAAATTAACAAATGAAACAAATTCATTTAACAAATGAAAATAGGCTTAATATCTTACCAAGCCCAGTCCGTTTCGTTCAACACTCCGACGTGCTTTCTCTTCAAATGCATTACCAACGTGCTCTCGTGATAAGCAAGGTCTGCTTTGCAAACCGTGCAAGTCATCTTTTTATTTGCTGTTTCGAGGCTAAAAGGTTCCCAAACTTTTGAAGTTCTGTTATGTGCAGCTGCTGTACGGGACGCCGTCATTTTTGTTTACCAGCTACCACTCGGCAGAGACGCTATCGTGCATGTGCGACTCTCGGCAGAGATTGTATTGAAGTGAGACGCCTCACTCCGTTGGAAAAACACGTCTGGCGACAATTGTCGACAATGAATTCCATTGTCGACAATTTTGATTATCGATTTTTGTCGACAACGTCGACGAATCGTTGCAGCCCTATCACCAACCTGTTAAAGGAGACCACATTAAACATTCCTGTTGTTCTGGGTGCTCTGGGGTGGGTTCTGGAGAAATATCTCCTACTCCTGGTGAATCTGGAGCCGATTTCAGTGTCCTCAGAATATAGAGACCAGTTGTCTCACTGACTCTGGTCGAGTCTTTAATGTCATGTGGGTCCAGTCCAGTTATCTGTACCAGACCTGCTGGGAAGTTCTGCAGTCTGATCCTTCTAGTTTTGACCAAATACAGTTGCATACGACTTTATTTTGAACAAAAAAAGAAAAGTATGTGGGCAGTACTAAGTCCCCCGGGATTCAGTAGTTTGTACCTTCAGCAGCAGCTGTACAGAGTTCTTGGTCCAGACCATCGTCCTTCCACCTCCATGCTTCACATTGGGTCTGAGCTGCACTCATGGTTCTGGACAGGAGGACCGAACATGACCACGTTGGTCTCATGTGTCCGGAGGACTGCTGGCTTGAGTCGTGCTTCTCTAAACCCGTCCTGGAGTTCTGTTTCTCTCTGATCGTCCCCGGCTGGTCTCGGGGTGTCCTGGGACGTCCACTCCTGAGGGGACTGGTAGCGTTTTTGGATGTTTACGTTTGTGATTAATCTCCCTGGAATGTTGAGATGAAAGCAGATGTTTTGTTTTTAAACTCTTCCCAGAACGATTTGCAGCAACAGTCGTTTCTCGAAGACCATTGCTGATGTCCGTCCCTCTTTGCATTGTGTAAACACACTCCTCAATGATCCAGACCAGGTGGCCTGGTCTGAACCAGTTCGGTAGAGGAACCGCTGGTCTGGATCTGGACCCTGGTGGTCCGTAGAAAAACTGCAGCTATCAGTTTCCTAGAGGCCAGGTGGTTGGTGGTTGGTTCGTCGTTTGGTTGGTTAGTCGGTGGTTGGAAGGTTTGTGGTGATCGTACTGCGACGCCTCGTCCACACTGACTGATGTTACCTTTTGAAGGAGAAATGATCTCATCTTGATTATTGGACTCTGAGTATCAGTCGAAATAGAGAACCGGTCCACTTTAAAGAAGTCTGTTCCCTTGTGATTACTGAGTTGTACCAAGCGATTACTGGGATCCGTCTCTTTAACTAACCGTGTTTAACTTCAGCAGACGAGCCGTGAAAAGAGCTGCTGCAGTACCTGACCTGCAAGTGGCTCATGTACCCCTTTTACACCAAGCTGGTTCCAGGGCTGGTGCTAGTCCTGGTGCTAGTCCTGGTGCTAGAGCCGGTTCGCGGTTGGTTCTAAGTAAGAACCGGTTGAGAACCGTTTGCTTTTACACAAGCTGGTGCTGGCCAGCAGCTGGCCAGAGAGCCACGTCATTACTGTTTACGTCTGTGTACGTCACCATTTCCTGGTACAACTAGCGCCAAATTCAGTCACCACAACAAAGATGGAGGACTACGCTGTGCTCTTCCGTGGAGCGCCGGTGGCTGCGGTGCTGCGGAGCTGCCCTGCAGGCTCTGTTGCCACGGCTAAGCCGCAGGGTACGGCGTAGCCTGCGGCGTAGGGTACGTGGCGACGCGCACCATTCTGCATTGGTGTAAAGCGGAACCATAAATCAGCCATACGGCGATCCCTATGCCTTAGGCTCTGCGTTGGTGAAACGCGGAACCATAAATCAGCCTGCAGTGTGTTCTGTTCTGAACTTCTCTATTGTGGTCATTTTGCTGCGACGTAGGGTCCCTCCGCCGTTCATTGTTGTGTCTAAAAATGATGCGCAGTGCCCACCCAATCAGAAACGGTACAGATATTCTGTGATATTTTTTTATATGTGATATTTTTTATGGCGCTCTTCCGTGTTTACTCTGCTTTAGTTGCTCAGTAGCCCCGCCCCCAGCCCTTGACGTAAGCACGTAGCTCCCGACGTAACGTGGTTCTTTTCCTAGACCAGCAAAGAGTTGGTTCTTGTCTAGCACCAGTTTTGAGAGCCAGGAGCCGGTGCTTAGACTGTGTAAAACCAAAGAACTGGTGCTAAGTCTGGCTCTAGCCCAGAACCAGCCCTGGAACCAGCTTGGTGTAAAAGGGGTAATGGACCCTCACCACCATGTTAACACCCCCCGTCCTCCCCCCTGGTCCCCTCCCGTCTCTCCTAACCCTGTGTTTTCTCTTGCAGGTGACGAGCTGGCGCAGGTCGTGGGGTGGACGATGCGAGACAGTGGGGGGAGCCTGACCCAGAACCGCTGGCAGGGGGACCTGGGCCTGACGGCCGTGGGTCAGGACAGCACGGCAGGAGGTAAGCTGGTACCGGGGACACGCTGGTACCGGGGACGGGCTGGTACCGGGGACACGCTGGTTTAACTGGGACTAGAAGAGCGTCCTCCCTTCCCGTCTCCGTTCTGGACTCGTCTTGATAGCAGGGGGAGGGGCTCGGGTGTAAGGGGGGGAGTTTAGGATTCACAGATGGGAGAACGGTGTTGGAGGTGGAGTGAGGGGGAATCAATCAATCAATCAATCAATCAATCAACCAATCATAGCATTCAACCGTAGTCTTGAATGGACCCGAGAGCAGAGATGGGGCGTTCTTCCAGTCGTGTGGATCTATTTTGTTTCTGATTAAGGGTTTAAACATCAAAAGGACGCTGTACAAAATGTACTGCCGTCCAGTTGCCATGACAACAGGCAACAGCCATCAATTTTCGATTCTGCTTAAAGATTCGATTCTTTATCGATTGTCATTTGGAAAAAAGGAGAACAAACAATTTTAAGACGCCCCCAGCCTTGGGCTCCTCGATGGTGCCAGGGGGTCCCCACAAAATTATTTGTAATATAAAATATGTATTTAATATAAAATAATAATAATAAAATAAATATTCTTCTGTAGAAATTAACTAAATTTCACAAGAATGTCCAGTAACATGTTCAACACCACAAACTTAGTCACTGCTCGGTGACATTCATCTATTCTGGCCTGATACTCTTCCTGCCTTGATGAAAGGAGAATCTAGCGGTAGATGCTCTTTAACTTCTCCATAGATGAGCTGACGAGCTGCAGCTGTGTCAGGAGAGCTCCGCTGTCAGGCGGAGGGCCTGGCACGTCTACGTGGCCGAGCGCGCAGCTCTTCTAAAGCATGAATTATGGTTCTGCGTTAAATCGACGCAGAGCCTACGCCGTAAGGTGCGTGTCGCCGCGTACCCTACGCCGTAGGCTCTGCGTTGGCGTAACGCGGAACCATAAATCAGCCTTACCACACGCTGGCTGACTCCGTGCTCCCAGTGTATCACCCAGCCGAGTCCTGACAGTTTCCCCCCTTTGTTGAATTGTCCACATTGCAAGTATTGTCGCCCTGTTGTCGTCCTTTTTGGTAAAATGTAACCAAACTTTCGAGCGTTTATGCCACTTTGTCCCTGTGTTTTCCTGCTGGGCGCAAATGCGCACGTTGCGCAACGTGCTTGGTGACGTCATTCGCGCCCACTGGAATCGATAAGGGAATCGTTTGCGAAAAAGGCAAACGATTCCAAGGAATTGAAACACTGGGAACCGGTTCTCAACAAGAACCGGTTCTCGATTCCCATCCCTATCCACAGGTAAAGCCAGGCATGTTTCTGAAATGGGCCTGGATGTGGGGGGGATTCTGACCCGGTCAACATAAACACAGGAACTAGACGTGAGTTTAGACCTCATCACACCTCGGCCCGGTAGGACTCGTGTTCGTCTGATCTCCAGCAGGAGGGGGGGCAGAGCTGGACGTGAAGCGCTGACCCGGCCCAGCCCAGCGCCACGCGCTCACTGGTTACAGTAAATCGGGTGTAGTTGGGGTAGGGATGCCCCCATACCATTTTTTTTTTTTTTTTTTTTTTTTTTTTTTTTTTTTTTTTTTTTTTTTCCTCACACAGAGTATTTTAATTTGTGTACTTGCCGATACCGAGTACCGATACGATACTTCTACCACAAAAATAACTAGGCTAAAAATGCAATGGAAAATGCAATGAATTGGAAGACAGGTTTTATTTGAAACAGATAAATTCAATAAAAATAAATAAAATGAGTAGAATAACTATTTTAAACAAAAAAATTATCTTTCTGTGTAAATAAAAAGTCTCCAAGCTGGCACTGTCTTCACATTTAAGACAGTGGCTGGTCATCCAGCGCTGTATAACGGGTTAGAGCCTCCGTTATTTTAACGGCCCGTGGGTTTTCTCTTGCCATCGTCTGTCGCTTTTGCAGAACCTGAGCTAATGTTGGTTGTTGTGGTCTTGCAGTAGCAAACTCCGTATCCTCAGCTTTATGATGCGTCTTGAGATGTTTTATCAAGTTGCTGGTATTAAACGACGTATTCTCCTTCCCTCCTCTTGACACCTTAGCAGCATGTAGCTTTAGTCTGTCTTGCTTCTGTCGTCGTCCCTTATTTTGAAATATCTCCACACTGCTGACGTCCCGCTGCATTAATTGTCGCTATCTTGCCTGAAATGGCGCTGCCAGTCTCACTCACGGGTCTTCTTATCACTGCTGACTGCGGCTCAACATCTCCGCCTAGAGTCACTAATCAGTAACTACAACAACAATGAAGTGGTATCGGAGAATTTTTGGGGCGTGGAGCTCTGGTCGTGGTTCCCGTCAGCTGACCTCATGGTTGTCTCTCTGTCTAGGTGGGATTCCTGGAGACCACCTCATCGTCCCGGTGTCGGGACACAGCGTGTCCAGCCCCATGCAGCTCCGGCTGGGGCAGAAGGAGAAGCTGTGGACGGGCGGCTATGTGGAGGAGGACGAGGAGGACGAGGAGGACGGGCCCTGTGGGCTGGAGCCCTTAGACGAGGAAGAGGAGGTCAACAACCTGTACTCTGAGGATCTGGCGGAGTTTGAGGGAAAGGGCTGGCCCAACCATGGAGACGACCCGGAGGAAGAGATGGAGGAGGTGGACGAAGTCGGGGACCGGAAGTTGGAGTGGAACGTCCCCGACTTTCTGTCCCAGTCCGCCCAGTACCACCACCACCACGGACCAGAACAGAAGGCGGGGGACGGCGGCGAAGCCCCCGCAGAGACCGCCGTCTCCCGGGCCGAAGCGCGGGACTCGCTCAGGTCCCACCTGAGCAGGTTCCGGGTCCTGAGGAGGTTCAGACGCTTCCCCCTCCTCAGGAACCGCGGGGTGGTGGGGTTCCGGCTGGCCCAGCACTGGAAGAACTGGCGCCAGAGGGCCCGCTGGACACAGTCGCCGGGCCCCCGGTGGGGGCAGAGGGGGCAGTACAAACTCTACAGCAGGCGGAGGAGGACAAAAAGACGCAGCGAGTCCCCGTACAGCGACGAAGACGAGGACAGCAGTGAGGAGCAGCTGGCGGCGTCGTACAGAGGTACCGGTCCTACTCACCCCACCACCGAGGTTCTGGCCAGCTCAGGTTATTACACGTGGTATCGTGATCAGTGCTGCAGGTTTCCGGACAGAATGAGTATAACTGTTAAGTATAAATAAATAAATCATTGTTTGATAGCACCAAGCTGATACCAAAGCCTAAAAACAAGTCTACAATCAGACCTGAACACGTGGCTCGATTTAGCAATAAATCTGTCCGAAAACTCTCTAAATTTATGTCCAAGCCGCCGAGCTGTCAACACGCTGTGCAGTTACACGCACATTTACATCCAGCTATTGGCAACAATCCAGCTACGGATTAAACCAGGGCTGGGGATCGATTCAAATGTCAAGAATCGATTCCGATTCTTAAGATTCAGAATCGATTATCAAGATTTTAATTCGATTCCGATATTGATTTGGGTTAGTGTTATTAAAACAGTTTTTTCAGCTGTTGCATGAATTATATGACTGTAGTTATGCAACATATTAATACTAGTATTATGTTGAGATTCAACAGCAAGTATTGGCAGCTAATGATGCTGTAAGGACCAATCAGCTCCCAGAATGCTGATAGAACTGCTTTCAGAAACGTCATGTGGGTCAGAATTACCAAACAGATCCAGGGCAGCAAACAGAGGCCGTATGAAATCCGTTATATTTTTTCTCACATTCCGTTTTTATTTTTTCCATTTTCGGTCTCTTTTCGTTTTTTAATTTTTGAGAATTTGGTTTTTAGCATTTTATGCAAATGTACCCCAAGACAGTGTATAAAGTAATGAAATGTAGACAATAAATGCAATTATAACTGAAAACTTTAATGTTTTCATACCTTTAAACATATTTAAAGGCAAAAACATGGCAGTAGTTATTCTCGTGTCAAACAAAACATTCCTTTTTTGGGCATAAACAAAAAAATACCAAAAGTTGTAATGTAATGATGAAAAAAAAATTAATCTTTAGACATACGAATCGATTTTTGGGAATTAATATGAGAATCCATTTAGAATCGGAAAATCGTTTTTTTTTTTTTTTCTCCCTCCCCCCAACACAGGCCTAGTTTTGTCTTGTCTGGTCCCTCATGGATCCATGTTTAGTCATCTCATGACACATATCCTCCTGGACCATGAGACCAGCCCAGGGTACAAACGGACGGCTGCGTCCGTCTCCGCATTAAAGCCCCTGAATTAACTCGGGACAATGTCTTCACACATGCAGTCACTTTTGTAAAAGTGTAAACACTGATCGATGAGCTGAGTCGACTTTAACTACCGGGGGGGGCGGGACTTAACAACAGGTCAGTGACGGTGGCCGGCAGACTCAGAAGCAATGCCAAAGACATCACTAATGATGTCACCAGGGTATAAATACAGGTTTACAGGTAAATACATGTTTGCACTTTTCCCCCCGTTTGAGACTGGAACCTGGTGGGTGTGGTAAGTAACAGAATTAACTTATGATGAATGACAAAACCGAACAAATAAACCAATTTAAACTT
Organism: Cololabis saira; assembly: GCF_033807715.1. NCBI lineage: Eukaryota > Metazoa > Chordata > Actinopteri > Beloniformes > Belonidae > Cololabis > Cololabis saira. The sequence goes on along the minus strand of NC_084606.1, from coordinate 11,125,513 downwards.
AATACTTGTCTGTATTATTTTAAGTGAAATAATTGTGAACACAAACAAACCCGGGGTAATATGTGCCTGCATGGTATGAAACGATGGTAAACCTATGACCAAAACAAACAAGCATGGTTGAATTTGGATGGACTAAGAGACAGTAGACTGAAATGGGGACAAATGGTCTGCTCTCACCCACTTTGTCACAAAGATTAACTTCAACGTTTGCAGGTGCACGGTAACCAAAGTAAAAGCTGCACCGAACAGCTTTTGACGTGGAGTGGAACGGTTGTGCAGCTGTCAATCACGTGTTCTGTGTGTGATAGATAAGCGGATGAACGGACCTTCTGCAGAGAGGCTGGAGGATCGAGTGAGACAGGAAGTGGAGGTGAAACCAGCTGACGTCTCCCTGAGCGAGGAACACACCAGCTGCGTGACCGGTACGAAACACTCTTTTACCTCCACTGCTCTTGTTCTCCACCGAGCTGGGAGCTCTGGTCTAGAGATGCCTGGGGAGTTGCTGTGCAGCCGGAAGTCCTTAGAATAGAATAGAATAGAATAGAATAGAATAGAATAGAATATCCTTTATTTTCTCCCTCAGTGGGGAAACTTATTTGTTGCAGCACACACATATAGGGGAGGGGTAAAAGGACTGAAAAGTCAGAAATAAAAAATATATAAAAAATACAAAAGATACGTATAAAATATGTATAAAATATGTATAAACAGGATATGAACAGTATATACAGATAAACAGTGCAGAAAAAAAAGCAGGTGGAGTGTGAGGTAGATTGGCAGATATTGCACATCTTAAGTTATTGCACGTATTATTGTCTGTTGGCTACTGAGAGCATTATTAAATGCTGCGATCAAAACACGAGGACAGTCTCAGCAAATGCGTGTTTTTTGAAGTCCTTGACGCTGAATACTGAAATGTGACTGAATAATCTGCTAAATAATGCTGACTTTGTTGCGGAGGTGATCAATAAACGTTCAATCTGGTCAGTGACACTTGTGAGGCTCATTGATCTGGACCTGGAAGAAAAGTCTTTACTTCCTGATAAATGTGAAACTCTGCTTTCCATTTTGGTTAAAGAAAGTTTTAGGTGGCCATCAGTGTGCAGGAGGAGTGGGTTTAAATGTTCTGTGTGTTTTTAATCTGCAGCTTTTCTGGAAGAGTCTCTGCAGCAGTACGGCAGTTTGATCCCCATCCACGTGGACGATGTCGTGGAGAAGCTTCAGGACATCTTCAAAGAGAACTTCTCGCAGCCACACAGGTTAGCCGCGCAGCAGTCAGAGCACCTAACGACCCTCCTTTGATACAGCTGACCCAGAGATGGGAATTGATAAGATTTTTACGATTCCAATTCCATTTTCAACTCTGCTTACCGATTTGGTTCTTTAACAATTCCCTTATCGCTTCCCATTTGGGTAAAAAGGGATAACAATGAGGCAAATGGCACTAATCTGATAGCGAGTGTTCACTAGTTAATTAGTCACCTGTAGTATTATTAGCCTAGGACATGCTAACGTTGCTGATGCTGCTGGAAAACGCAACATTCCTTGATCATTATTGCTGCTGTGTGCGCAAATATTTTTGCATGTTGGTAGTATTTCCTCCCTTTGATGAAGTATTCACTTAGCAAGTATTGCAAGTTAGCCTGTTGTTGTCTTTTTTACTGAAATATAACCAGACTTTCGTACGTCTGTATCGCTTGGGCGCCATGTCTAATATCAACTGACAGCTTACGCATGTTACGCAACATGTGTGATTGACATCAGTCCTGCTCACTGGAATCGGAAAGAGAATCGTTTGAAAAATATGCAAACGATTCCAAAGAATTGAAACATTGGGAACCGGTTCTGAGCAAGAACCGGTTCTCGATTCCCATCCCTACAGCTGACCAATATTTTACTGAAAAGTTGCGAGAACTGGGTGAGGCTTTACAGAACTGTACTAAACTCGTTCAAAACATACTCTGAGAACAGGAAGTACTTTGTGTCAACAGGTAACTTTACATCTGAGCAGACTAGTGGAGTTCCCCAAGGTTCCATCCTGGGACTTCTTCTGTTTAACATCTACAAGCTCCCACTGGCACAGATTATAAAGAACAACAAAGTAAACTACCATAGCTATGCAGATGACACGCAGATATAAATGTCACCAGGAGACCGAGGCCTGTACAGGCTCTTGGAGATTAATGACTGGATTACAGATCACCACGGAGCTTCAATCTATACCCCTAAAAACCACCAACCAGGCCAAGTCTGGTTACACAGATCAGTGAGACGACTGCAGCTCATTCAGAACTGATGTTAGACGATATAAATGAAGAATGAATTGGGAAGAGGTTGTTGAGAGGTTTATTTATCAACAGGGATCCCAAAAGATACTGAGTAATAGTCATTGATTACTCAATCGTACTCTCGCAGCACGGGGGCTGGGAGGTGGTTAGAGTTCCTCCAAATCGCCTTCAGAACCCCCTGGACCTGCTGGGCGGAGTTTCTGAAAATCTGTGTTGGATAATGTTTAGGTTTGACTCCTCCTGACAACCTCCTTCTGTAGGGCCGCTGAAGACGAGGACAAATACGTCCATGACTGTCGGAGTTGGAATCAAAGATCTCAGTAAACCTGAATGATGGTTCTGTTTAGGTCTGACTGGGACACTCGAGGCTGGTTCACCTGAAACCTGAGACGAACCGAATTTAGACAAAGCTGAGACCGACGTCTGTCTGTCATAAACGAGATTGATAAATGTTTTTGTTGTTTTTTTTTTAGAAAAGCGATGGTGCAACATCTCATCCAGTCCTTCCAGCGTTCATCAGGATCAGCTGTGGCTAAAACGTTCAGAGTCAACTACAAGCGACACGTCCTGACCATGGATGACCTGGGAACTCTGTACGGACAGAACTGGCTCAACGACCAGGTACGGCTCTTTAAACCCAGCATTCAACCGGATCCGGTGGTTTGAATCCCAACATTAAACCGGATCTGGCCTCCTCGCTATTATCCTGGACTCCTACTTCAGCTTTGGCTCATGACACTCCAAGAGAGACCTGTCAATGCTGCCGCTGGTCCTTTGTTGGGTGGTTACCATGCCAACGGTTGGGGGCCATAAACCCGCTTCGGACCCTTCATAATCAACCCAAATATATTAGGGCTGCAACGATTTGTCGACAAAAATCGATAATCAAAATTGTCGACAATGAATTCCATTGTCGACAATAGTCGCCAGACGTGTTTTTCCAACGGAGTGAGGCGTCTCACTTCAATACGTTCTCTGCCGAGAGTCGCGCATGCGCGATAGCGTCTCTGCCGAGCGGTAGCGGGTAAACAATAATGATGGCGTCCCGTCCTGTAGCAGCTGCATGTAACAAAACTTCTAAAGTTTTGGAGCCTTATAGCCTCGATATGGTAAATAAAAAGATGACTTGCAAGGTTTGCAAAGCCGACCTTGCTTATCACGGGAGCACGTTGGTAATGCACAAGCATTTGAAGAGAAAGCACGTTGGGTCTGGGTGACGAGTTTCAACAAATGATTCACCAGTTCAACCCAGAGAACGTCCTGCCATCCAGAACCGATTTCACCCACTTGATATATAAAAAATAAAATAAAACGTCTCATATTTTTTCTGTAACACATTTGCCTGTTCTTACAAATCAACGGAAATATTGCAAGCCTTTTATTATTTTAATATTGCTGATTATGGCTTACAGCTTAAGATTCCCAGAATATTCAAATTTTTTTAGATAGGATATTTGAGTTTTCTTAAGCTGTAAGCCATGATCAGCAATATTAAAATAATAAAATGCTTGCAATATTTCAGTTGATTTGTAATGAATCCAGAATGTATGACATTTTTGCATTACAGAAAATAAAGGACTTTATAACAATATTCAAATTTTCTGAGACAGTCCTGTATTTTTAATTGAAGTACCCATCTTTCTCGTGTTTATTATCATTTGCCACATAATTAAAGCGACATACTAAATTTAAGAAAAAATTACTAATTATCCGATTAGTCGACTAATCGTTTCAATAGTCAGTGACTAGTCGACTATTAAAATAGTCGTTAGTTGCAGCCCTAAAATATATGCCTGAGTACACGTGATACATGGGTTTGTTCTGACATTAACCCACACTCGTGAAAAGTCAGATTCATGGTTCTGAGAACCAGGAGGGGATGAGGACGATGTCTGAACGAGTCTTGTTTCAGGATACGGGAGACCTGAACACAAGCGTGTTCTTCTGGTTCTCGTCGTTCCTCGTGGTCACCACTCGTTAAATCTCATCCTTCTCTTGTGCAGGTGATGAACATGTACGGCGACCTGGTCATGGACTCCGTTCCAGAGAAGGTAAGGAAGTCCAAGTCTCTGATGGTAGACGTGATGTTCAGGTCAGCTCCATGTGGAGTCTCTTAATCTGACGTGGGTCAGGTCTAGCCAGGAACCAACATGGTTGGAACCAGAAAGGAACGATGGTGTTCCCTGGAACCGTCACAGGAGAGATGGAGGAAACAACGTTGGTGCCTTGCGTAGTAACAATCAACATGGGTGTTTTCCAAAACCCTCATTGGAACCTTCACAAACACTGTTGTGAAGGTTGAGTTGGTGGAACGACGGATCTGTAGATGTGGTTCCTGGTGGTGTCATTGGTGAGGTTCACATGTATGCAGACGCACAACTCCACGTGTTGGAGGGTCTCTGTAGCACCTTATAATGTAATAATTTCCTGAAAATGTAATAACGCCTGAAAATGTAATAAAATTTGCACTTAACCCAATCAAAAGTGTAATAAAACCCAATAATGTAATAACATTTTTACCGATAATGTAATACTTTATTACATTATTGGGAATTTATTACATGGTACTCAAAGTCTGCAATTTAAGCCAATAGTCATTAAGTTGTTTCAAATCCAGTGTATATAACATTCTTGGATACTTAAAACTCTGGACTGAAAATTAACATATATATTACATTATCTGTCAAGTATTACATTATCAGTTTTGGAAGAAAAAAAAAGACCCACCTGAAAATGTAATAAATTCCCAATAATGTAATAAGGTATTACATTATCGGTAAAAATTGTATTACAATATCAGTCAGGATATTTTATTACATTATTGGTGAAGTTATTACATTATTGGATGTTATTACATTTTCGATTGAGTTAAGTGCAAATCTTATTACATTTTCAGGAAATTATTACGTTATAGGGTGCTACAGTCCCCAATAAGCTGCTGTTGTGAACCTCCAGGTACCAGCAGATCTAACGGTCTGGAACACCGTCTAGCTCCGGTTGGAGATCCTCTTGTTCAGGTTAGAGGTGTTAAGAGAGAAGGTGTTCTCACAAGAGAGCCATCTTCAAGAGTTTCTTGAGGTAGAGAAGGAGGGATAACGAGGAGCTACGTCCCCCGGCGTGGAACCACAGATGAGACCCGTCTGGACTGTGTTGTGTGTGTAGGGGGCCAGTACCAGAACATGTTCTGCTGTGATGTGAGCCCTTTGTGATTGATTGAGGACCAGACCCACGTAGGGCTGTTCGATTAATCGATTTTAAATCGTAATCGCGATTATGTAATTAGAACGATGTTAAAATGTGAAAATCGTAAAATCGATTTTTCAATTTTTTTTTTTTTTTTTTTTTTTTTAACCTTGTCTGCACACATATTTATGATTGATACTATATTAATGATTGATGGAAATACCTCTCAATACCTGCGACAAGTGCCCCATCGGAGAGGCTCTTTAGTGTAGGAGGGGGCGTTGTAACATGCCACCGGGTAGACCGGCTCGTGTTCCTGCAAAAAACTTGCAAATGTGAATAGCAAATGTAATGACTGACATTACACACCTCTACCTCCTTCATGGGTTGTATTATTATTTAGCATGCAAAGACCCAGTTTAGTTTAATTAGAAAATGTCTTGTTTTATTTAATTGGAAATATAACTTACTGTATGTTTGCAAGTGCTGATTTGCTGATTTTTTTTTTTTCAGAGATAAAACTTTATATTTTATTATAATTTTTAAAACTTTTTTTCAACTTATTTTACAGAGTTTTGCACTTTATTCATTCATTTTTGGTTTAATAAGAGCAAAGTTTGCACTTAAAGCCCAATGGGGCAAATGTTCAATAAAAAAACAGCATATTTGAAATCATTTCTTTGCCTTTTGTCAATTCACAAAATAATCGAAAATCGGATTTTGAGAGAAAAAAATCGAGATTTTATTTTTGGGCAAAATCGAACAGCCCTAGACCCACGTGTTCTGGAACATCTGTAACTCCATGTGACAGGAACATTGCAGTAATAGAGGCGAGTGTTGACCTGTCTGAACCAAGAGTGGAGTGGCGTGACGGCGAGTACGGCCTGATCACGTTGACGCAAAGCAGCAAGTTGGAGGTGCAGATGTTACACCGTGTCCTAACTGCATGCGACGCGAGTGGGTGTCGGCGACAAAAACAATTCCATTGCTTTTTTTCTATTGGACTGTCCTAACTGGCCGCGACGCAGCGCGCCGTTTTGAGCTGAACATTTGTCGGACGCCCTGCTTCTATTTTCTTCCTGTCACTCGCGTTGAAAGCCGGTTGAAAGCGCTGGAGGAAACAGTCATTTCAATACAAGAACCTCAATAAAGTGGCAGCTGCTGGATGGAGATCACCAGGGAGCTGGAAGGTTCTGATAAGATATAATAATAATAATAATAATAAGATAATAGGCTATATAATAATAATAATAATAATAATAATATAATAATAGGATAATATTTCTTTCTGACACTTTATTGAGGTTTTTGTAGTGAAATGAGGAGGAATCATAGAGATAACTGGATCAGCCGTTCAACGCAAGCGGCAGGAAGAAAATAGAAGAACATTTAAATATCACAATATCAAGCTTGTTTTCTGTTTAGAAAGTACAAACGTAGGAAGATTACAAGTGCTCACCCATCTTTTACTTGTCTCTTTACTCCTTTAGGAGTTATTTTAGGAGTTTCTTTCAGGAGCGCACGGGCGGGTAGTGCTGTGAATAAAGGCTGATTTATGGTTCCGCTTAAAATTGACGGCGTAGCCTACGCCGTAGGGCCTGCGTTGGTGTAACGCGGAACCATAAATTTTAAAAAGCGAGTTTCAGCTGTCAATCAAAATAACGTTGGGGCCCATAACGCTTTCAGTGTGGACAGAGAGCGTCCGACGCCACACAGTGTGACGCGATAGTCGGACGCTCGCGTGCAGTTAGGACAGGCTGTTAGATGGGAGGACATCTGGTCACGGATCACCACCGCCAGGTGTTTCAGAAGCTTGGCTTGACCCGTGTCCCCGGCCGGGCTGTGGCCCGTCCGCTCGCCTCACCTGTAGCTGAAGTATTTATCAGAATTAAGGATATTTAGCGTTTCTGTCTCCCAGATGACTTTTACTGAGATGTACCAGAGTTTCTACAACGTAGAATTTCCTGTCGTTCCTTTAGACCAGATGGTTGTATGTGGGCATTTTGACCATTGAATAACTGTTGAAAATGAACATGATGTACAGACAGTAGGGATGGGCGGTATGGACTAAAAAATGTATCGCGATCATTTCTGGCATTTATCCCGATAACGATAAAAATGACGATAAAAAAAAAATACCAATCCAACTCCACCTTTGTAACTATAAATCTATCTCCACATTCAGTCTTTGGAGCCCCCAAAACACTGCTCTAAAAGATACTAAATACTACTAAACTACACCAATTAAATTGAATTAATAAAAACCAATTAAATTAATACACCTGTACTGCAAAACTGTAATGACTCAAATGAAACAAGTTAGAAATGTAAGAACAGATTCAACATTTATTCAAACTGTATGGCTTAAACAGTGGGATAACGGTGCAAACAGCAAACGTACCATTGTCCTTCAAGTTTTCTTAGCTTATAAAATCACAAAGTAGAAAAAATACAACCTGATCATTCAATTAAGAAACAGGACAAATAAATAAAAGTTCACTGAAAATAAAATCCCATCAGTGATGATCTCTTCTAATATAAATAAAATGTGCAAATTAACCTGTGGTTGGAACATGTCACAAATTAGATTCTATTGCAATTTTTTTTGTAATAGTCAAACATTATATCCAACTGTAACAACCATTTCCTTCTCTTTTTGCAGACTCTGCACATAATAGGTGATGTTTGCTCCTCGTCTCTTTTTAAATCCAAACCAGTTCCAGATAACGGAGATGGAGCCTCGTTTAACAACGAGCTCCTCGCTCTCAGATCCGCCTTCCGCCATGTTTGTTACACAAAAACGTTGACGGGAATTCGTTTTTACCGCGAGATGACAAATTCTTACCGTGGGGAATTTTTTTGACGGTATATCGTGAACAGTAAAATATCGCCCATTCCTAACAGACAGTACGGGCTTATTGATACACTGCAGATACGGTTTGATAAAAGGATCTTATTGGTTCCCCTGCTTGTTCTCCTCAGATCCACTTTTTCAACAGCTTCTTCTACGATAAGCTGAGGACAAAAGGATATGAAGGAGTGAAACGGTGGACGAAGAATGTAAGTAGCTCTGAGGTGTCCAGGAGGGACCTTGTTCTGGTTTTCTGCATAAATGTGCAGCCTTGCCGTCTCTGTGAAGCAGATCTTCCTCCAGTCACGACAGGAAGTCCACATTGTTCCAGAGTTTGCTGGGTTTGATCAGTTTTCTCTATGCTTTTGTCAGGTGGACATCTTCCAGAAGGACCTGCTGCTGATCCCGATCCACCTGGAGGTCCACTGGTCTCTGATCAGCGTTGACATCCCCCGTCGAACCATCACCTACTTCGACTCCCAGCGGACCCTCAACAGGCGCTGCCCGAAGGTACGACCGGACCCTGATGCCGTGTGGCCTTTAGACCAGTTAATGTGGTTAACGGGGTCAAACCCGTGGTGTCATGTGAGCAGCCTTGAAGGAGACGTTGAACACGTTATTTCTAGCTCAGAAACGCCTGCGTAAGACCTAGGGCTGGGCGATATGGACCAAAAGTCATATCTCGATATTTTCTAGCTGAATGGCGATACTCGATATATATCGATATTTTTTCTGTGACATAATTGGGGTTTCCCCCAAAGCATTATAGCATAGCATCTCTGTTAGCTTCATTTTTTCTGAGGCAAACCCTTAAAAAAAACAGTCAGCAAACAGTTTTAATACAAAGCCTCGTGCCAAACGTCACACAGGTACCTTTATTAACAGAGGTCTGCACAATATCAAAATGTATAAAACAAATGCAATAAAAATAAACTGCCTGCATATATAGAATAAAAATGCTTCTTGAATAAAATAAAACAAATATCCCTTTCCTGCATAACAATTAAATTAAAATACACTGTGCAATTAATACAATGTAGACAGTAACAGGCAGACTTTTCCACTGAGGTTGACAGTTGTGCAAATAACAAAACATTTGTGCAAATCTCAAATAAAACATTCAAGTCAATTTGTCACAAAATAAGCTATATCAAAATCATTAAAAAAAAAAAGCTATATCGTTTTAATATTGTCTCGTACCATATCGCGTTTGAAAATATATCGATATATATTAAAATCTCGATATATCGCCCAGCCCTAGTAAGACCGATGAGACGCCTCATCCCTGACGTGCTTGGACTAACGGACCTGTATGTTGTTGTTGCTTCCAGCATATTTTCAAGTACCTGCAAGCTGAAGCCATCAAAAGAGACCAGCGCGACTTCATGACGAGCTGGAAAGGCTATTTTAAAATGGTACGCTTGTTTTCTGTCGCCGACTTGTTCATGACTCTGAGCAGGTGTAAGTGTAAGTGTAAGTGACGAACACTCTTGTGTGTGTGTGGTTTGTTTTCCAGAATGTGGGTCGTCAGAACAACGACAGCGACTGCGGGGCGTTTGTTCTACAGGTGAGACTCTCTCATCAGTCACATGACCACAGTGTCCAGAGCTTCACGTCAACCCTTGTCTCGGACCAGTGAACGGCTCCAGGGTCACTGGGATCCCTGATGGGAGTACAATAACCCCTGGTTTTTCACGGGGGTTACGTTCCAAAAAGAACCCCTGATAAGTGAAATCCCTGAAGTAGCAACCTTTTTTTTTTTATATATATATATATATATATATATATATATATAATTATTATACAAGGCTTCCAATTGGGAGATTAGCCCCGCCCCACCGCGACCCGATTAATTGGATTTGAACGGGAGAAAATGATTATGAAAAAAAAAAATACAATAAGTACAGTAGGACAAATTGTGACTGGCGCGTATTTCCCTTCTCTTCTGATGCTGCTGCATCCTGACTCGCTCTGTAGCGTCTTTTTCTTCTAAAGCTCGTGGTGCAGGTGTTTTTTCAAGAGAAGAACATAGTTATGGGTCGTTGTTGTCGCTCTTTTTTTCTTCTGGACAAAAAGATTCTTGTAAACCGACATTCCACCATGGATTATATCTGAGACTGTAATGAACGATTCATCAAAGATCCCGTTCTACGGCGTAGGGTACGGCGCACGTTGCCGCATAACTTACGCCGTAGGCTCTGCGTTGGTGTAACGCGGAACCATAAATCAGCCTTTATTCTGGCGAGATCTTCGCAACAACGGGCAAGCGAGTGATTATGTACATTCACTGAGTGAATATTATGAAAGTAAAATATATATTTCTCGCTAGAAATGTAATCAAAATGCATTTTTATGCAGAAACTAACTCAAAATATTGATTTTATTCACTAAAAATTAGAAATGTCCGCCGATTATGGGCTTAAATTAAAGTCAGTATGACTTGACAGTAGGGATGGGAATCGAGAACCGGGTCTTGTTGAGAACCGATTCCCAGTGTTTCAATTCCTTGGAATCGTTTGCCTTTTTCGCAAACGATTCCCTTATCGATTCCAGTGGGCGCGAATAACGTCACCAAGCACGTTGCGCAACGTGCGCATTCGCGCCCAGTAGGAAAACACGGGGACAAAGTGGCATAAATGCTCGAAGGTTTGGTTACATTTTACCAAAAAGGATGCAGGGATTAAAGTTCTCCGTACTGGGTACGGATTTCCGTCCTGGGGATTTTTTGGGGATATTTTTTTATGAGATCAGCGCAAATCCGACGACAAATATGAACACCGGGGTGTCTGTAGCGCCGCGGTGACTTGTCGAACGGCGCCCACTGCAGTCAATCAGCTGTTGGCTGTGCACACACAGTAAAGTTCTCCTCTAGTTTTAGATGCACGTAACCTGACACCTAATCCAAGCATCAGAATCTTCCGTGGATCCGCGGAATTCCGCGGATTTTGGTCTCAGCAAAAAATTTCCGCGGAACGGGGAAAAAAAAGTGGGCGTAACCCGCTGTGAAGTCGCATCTGTGACGTCATACACATTCCCTCTATAGTGTAGTTTGTTTCAGTGTCTGTAACGGGTCCGAACAGTCGTCCCGGTAGGTGGTTCTGGTCCTGAAGGATCAGCCTGGACTGTGTGGTGTTGTCCTGCAGCTCCGTGTGCTGATGTCTCCTCTGTCCCTCTGTGTCCCCTCAGTACTGCAAGTGTCTGGCGCTGGGGCAGCCCTTCAGCTTCGGCCAGCAGGACATGCCGCGCCTCCGCAGGCACATGTACAAAGAACTGTGTCACTGCAAGCTGACCATGTGACCTCGCCGCCCGGCGGCAGCACGGCGCCGCCCGGCGGCAGCACGGCGCCGGCACGGAACGGCAGGACGCGCCGATCGGCTGGAGAAAAGAACATCTTCATAAGGATTCAGTCTGGGTTTCATCCGCTTCCCTCTCCTTGTAAACTGGTTTTCCTCCCACTGGGGCGGGCGGGTCTGGACTGGTCTGACCCCTCATCCCCTCCCGGTCCACCCGTCTCAACCCCACGGAGGTGAAGGCTGTTCTTCCTCCTCCCAGTCCGTCCGCTCAGGCGGCGCCGACCAAGACTCCACCCAGAATGCAACGCTGCAGCCGGTCCTGAAGACGGTTCTGTGATGTTTCCGTGTCGTCGCGTGTCACATGTTTTTACGTCTCCATGAGCTTGAACTGGTGCTGATGCTGCAGGAGGCGGCGGCTCCGCCCACAGACTGTCGGACGCGGCGCCCGTGGCGCCCGCCGCCGCCGCCGCCGCGGGGAACAGCACGGCTCGTGACATCACACTGCATCTTTTTAATGTGTTATATTGCTGTCAGTGAATATGGTGATATGCTTCATGCTTTAAAACCGCGTTGAGGACGACAACTTTGTGTTCCTTTTTTTGAAGTTGATCATGTTCAGTTTACTGTTTTTGTTGACAAAAAGCCATTTTTGTGAGGACCACAGAGCGACGCAGCAGGACCGTAGTCCGCGGGGGACTTCCTGATCTTCTTTTTGATAATAAAACCCGTCTGTGGAGAGCTGCGCTTTTGTTTTTGCATCATTTTCCGAGCGACAGCAGCACCGTTGTTTTCTATATCTCCTACGATGCGTTCGTGGTTGCTCCGAATAAAAGTATGTGGCAAACAACTTCCTGTGGTTTCATTGGAGCCACGACGGGCGTCTCGCCGTCTCTCCACGTCTGTCCATCCCTGGAAGACGCTGGTCCCGTAGCGGCCCCGTTACCGGGGGCTGTACTTTCTCACACACATCTGAACAAATGAGTCTGTGCTTCAGACGAGATGTGGAATCACGTTTCCATGGTGATGAGTTAAACTGAAAAATCTGTAATTAACATCTCGGGTGTCTTCGGTCAGTAAGTGTCCCTCTGGTTGGTGTCCACGGTTGAGGTCTTCAGGGAGATTCTAGACCGGGACGTTGAAGACTAGACGACGTCTCCAAGCAGCCGGACGTTCCTGAGACAAACTGAAGAGACGGATAACACCAACGCAACCCAAAGAGTTTCCAAAAGATTCAGGGTGAACTCCGAGGTCCAGGTCCATCACTGACTACGTTTACATGCAGTCAAAATTTGGGTTATTGCTAACATTCTGGTTACATGCATGAACAAACAGGGTTATCCCTGTATACTTGGTGATTGATCATTCAGGATATCTGGATGAAACCAGCGACGCACGGAGAACATCATGACACAATTCCCGTCATTTCTGCTTCTTCTTCCTGTATCCAAATTCAAAACAAATCCTGCTTCGCGCAACTTTTTGCTCACCTTGTAAATCTGGCTATCCCGGTACTTTCTACCGTCTACAAATGCAGAAATGTTTATATCCTTCATTACATTTATGAAGTGATTAGTCTCCTCCTCGTCTTGCGTTTCTCCGTGTTTATAAGAACTTCCTGGACTCAAAAGACCAGGATTCCTTGTGAACAGAGCATGCGCAGAAAACAAATTCATGTTCTGTTTGATGGGGATATTCCGTTTGGCGTTTACATTGTACATTGTAGCACTTTGAGATTCATTGAATGGAAAGTGCGTTACAAGTTAAATGCATTATTATTATTATTACATGACCGAATATTCGGGTTTTAAAAGGAGTAACCCAGGGGTCATATTCGGGTTTTTAGAAACCCGAATATGAGCAAATTCGGTTTAAGAAGAGGTTATTGGTGTTTACATGGTCGTGCAAAACCGGGTTATTGCTAATATTCAGGTTTTAAAAGGGTTATTGATGCATGGAAACGCAGTCACTGTAGGGTCCGAAGACAGACTGGATCTGCTGTGGCACATAGAGGAGGCTCGGCTCGGTTCTGGAGGTGCTCTGGTACCGGTTTGTCAACCAGGTCTCGGTTCTTGTTGGTCAGTGTGTCGCTGCGTTACTCAGTTTCAGCTCATTACAAAGTTCTTTCTGTCAACGGTACCAACTCATTGGTCCACGTGTGTGAATAAAGTCACCCAGTCTGGCCCTCGGCAGGAGGGTCCCCCCTTATGAGCCTGGTCCTGCTCAAGGTTTCTTCCCTCCTAAAGGGGAGTTTTTCTTGCCACTGTTTTTGGCTTAAGGCTTTTCTCCCACTATGGGAGTTTTTACCTGCCATTGTTTATGTAATAATTGCTCGGGGGTTTATGTTCTGGATCTCTGGAAAGCGTCTAGAGACAACTTTGTTGTATTAGATGCTATATAAATAAAATTGAATTGAATAAAGTTTAAGAAAGAAAACCCAAGTCCAGAACCAGCAGCAGAACCGGCAGCAGAACCGGCAGCAGAACCAGCAGCAGAACCGGCAGCAGTCCTCTGAGCGGGGCGTGCAGACGTTGGAGGTGAAAACATGCTTCAGATTTGTCTCCAACCAGATTCCAGCAACCAGAATCTTCTGCTTGGTTCCTTTCTTCTTTAGTGCTGGTGTTGTGTGAGGGGGGAACTCTGGAAGTTCCTGGTGGGGGTGGAACCATGTCGGACCGCCCGGCAGAGGTGTCAAGTAACAAAGTACAAATACTTTGTTACCTTACTTAAGTAGAAATTTTGGTTATCTATACTTCACTGGAATAATTATTTTTCAGACAACTTTTTACTTTACTTCCTTACATTTTAAAAACAGCCTCGTTACTCTATTTAATTTCGGCCTTTAAAAAAAAACTATCCAGTTAAATTGCTCCGTCCGGATAGAGTGAATTTGGTTGTGGTTGTTTCAGATGTTCTTGTCCAGTTTTGTTCTTACATCCGTTCCCTCAGATTCCTGCAACTAAACTTGGATGTACATTCCAATAAAGGTTAGGATAAATGATAACATGCCTCTGAAGTTGGACTTTTTGCACCATTACAATACTTATAGGCAACTAGTCATCATATCTTCTCTCTGAAACACATGTTAATGCTCAATAGTACACATATATGGTTCTTTAATATATTTGCATTATACTAAGATGCATTCATTTTCAATGGCTTTTGTCCTTAATGGCTTTTTTCCCCCTTACATTACTTTTACTTTTATACTTTAAGTAGTTTTGAAACCAGTACTTTTATACTTTTACTTGAGTAAAAAACTTGAGTTGATACTTCAACTTCTACAGGACTATTTTTAAACTCTAGTATCTATACTTCTACCTGAGTAATGAATGTGAATACTTTTGACACCTCTGCCGCCCGGTGGCCCGTGAGCGGGAGGATCGGACCCCTCAGGTTTCCTTCGTACGTCAGAACAAACATGGGAGCCTCTGACTGCTCGCTCTGAACCCGGCTGCCTTCTGGTCCTGGTCTCCGTCTTGGTTTGGTCTTGGCTTGGTAGGACAGATGGCTGAACCAGAGACCACGGAGAGACATGGACCGGAACACGTCCCGCCGTGACCTCCACCGTGACCTCTACGTCCCGGCAGGCCAGACGCCCACAAACATCTCCAGACTGCAGTTCCACTAGTTCCAAACTTGTTTAATTAATGCAAACCAATAAAACCATCAACCAACAGTTTTGTGTATGAACCTCAAAGATGTTGAAAGGAGGAAGGAAGCCGTGTTTCTGCATGGTGGAGACGTGCCGGGTCCTCTACAGACCACCAGGGTCCAGATTCAGACCTGCAGGTCCAGATCCAGACCTGCAGGTCCAGATCCAGACCTGCAGGTCCAGATCCACACCTGCAGGTCCTCTACAGACCACTAGGGTCCAGATCCAGACCTGCAGGTCCTCTACAGACCACTAGGGTCCAGATCCAGACCTGCAGGTCCTCTACGGACCACTAGGGTCCAGATCCAGACCTGCAGGTCCTCTACAGACCACTAGGGTCCAGATCCATTGACCTTCATGGTAAAATGTTCAACTTTACAGCAGAAATAAACACGTTTACAGTCTGGTACAGAGCCAGTTTTGTTCTCCATGGTTACATTTCAAATCTTAACACATTTAAAGAACCTCATCAGATGAATTTATAAAAAAACAAGCAACACCTTGCAGTCATCACTATGACGACCATGCCTGTCATCTTGGTATTGACACATGATGGAGAGAACTGATGCAGAGAAACACTAATCTGCATCACAGGTAAACAAAGCTAAGCAGCACATCTTAAAAACTAGGATTGACATAAAACGGGAGTGTCTGCTTTTTCCCAGCCATGTGCTATATGCAGTACTGGAGTTGAGGGGAATGAGGGGGGACGGCATCCCCCCTGAAATAAAAACAGTCAAAATCATCCCCCTGTAAAACTGCCATCCCCCCTTTCCATCCCTTATGTCATTTCATCAATGAATGTGGTTTTACTGCTATTTCAACATTTAGGGTCATCACCAGAAGAATAGCTCCAGAAAAATGTGACAATTTTCACCTTTTTCAGGTAAATTTTCACTTGAAATAAGTAGAAAAATCTGCCAGCGGGACAAGATTTATCTTCTTATTACAAGCAAAAAAATCTTGTTCCACTGGCAGATTTTTCTACTTATTCAAGTGAAAATCTACTTAAAACAGGTGAATATTGTTGTTTTTTTACAGTGATGAGTCTTGTTTTAAGTGTAATGAGATTTTTTTACTAAAATGAGACATTTTAACTAGAAATAAGACAAATATTCTTGTTAAGATTTTGAGTTTTTGCAGTGATCCATTTTACTTATCCTGTGAAGGACAGAGTCATATTGATAAGTTCAGAAAAGTGTTTTTTATTGTTGTGTTTTGATGTATTTGATGTAAGCCCAGTGGATATTTAAAGCTTACAGAAGGCTGCATTTAACTGCTGCTATGTCATTCCTGCAGTATTTCTGCAGGTGTTTTGGTCACTGCTATTATTTGTAATATATTATATTATTTGTAATCAGCACAAATTATCTGTCCCTATGTGATAAAATCCACCATCCCCCCTGATTCTTTTTTACAACTCGAGTACTGGCACGACGAGGATAAAACAGGCTTTCAAAGCACTCTTGTGAAACCTACACATGACGTCAGATGGGGTGTATCCTGTTCTTATAAAGTCTGTCTTTTTTTTCGACTATTTGATTCACACAATCTTCCCTCAGAGAAATGAGGTTCGTGTCTCTTTAAAACACGCAGCTCCGCCCCTTCGTCCTCCGAACACGTAGCCCCGCCCCCCGCGTAGCGTCATCGCCCCAACGAGCCAATCACAGCCCTCGGGGGGCAGGCCCTTGGCTGAGTGACGGCTCCGCGGTCCAATCAGCGCCCGCCACCGTCCGTTGGTCATATATAAGCCATTTTTGCCGCAGCTTCTTTCTTTGGAATAATGTCGGCTGAATATGATAATAGGTGAGTGAAACCGGGCCAGGGAGAACCCGGAGAAAAGAACCGATTCCGGCTCTGTTTTCGTGCGTTTACGTGACGGTTTTGACGGGTTTTTCTGTCGTGTAAAGTGCGAATCCGCCGGTTTTTGTTCGGCCGTCGAGGCCCCGGACCGCGGCCTTGTTGGACCTTCGAGGGTCCGGGAGGACGAGGGGTTTCGGGTCGAAACCGGGTCGGTTTGGGTCTGGATCGGGGATTTAAGGGTTTAACTGGGTCGGATTGGAGGATGGGGAGTAGAATTGAAGCGGTTTTGGTGGGTTTATTGGCGGATCTGGGCCGGGCCACGTGTTCCGCCGCCGCGGCCTCGACGATCAGCGGGTTCGGGCTCGGTTTTTCCGGGAGGTTCGGTGTCATAAACGTGTATTTTGGGTCGGAACAGCGTGTTCCGAGCCCGGACACGTGGTTTTGGGGCCGGGACGACCCTGGTTCCGGCTTGGTTCGAGCCGGGCTCGAGGCCCGGCTCGACCACGCCGGAACCAGGGTCGTCTTGGGTCCAAAATCGTGTGTTTCGGCGTTTCGAACCCGAAAACTGTGTTTTTTATGTTTATTTCACTCGTTAAAGTGTGTTTTTGTTCGGATTCTGTTCCGTGTGGCGGGGAAATGGCGGCCGGGGTGGGGGAGGGGCGGGGGCGCGCATGGCGGGGCCGAGCCTCGCGGGGACGCGCCCAGGTTTATTCTCCATTACTGTACGCAGTTGCGGGGTTTAAGTTCGCCCGGTTGCCTAGCAACACATCCACCAGGGGGCGGAAGCGAGCACCGCTACCGATGGTTAAAGGGAGTGTTGCGGTAGTTACTCAAAAAAAGTAATCTATTACATATATATTTTTTAAAGTAATCCCTTACACTACTTAGTTACTGGTTGCTGAAAGTAACTAGTTACATTACTAGTTAGTGCACGATTTTCATGAATTCCCTCCCAGCTATACAGGACTGTCTCAGAAAATTAGAATATTGTGATTTTCTGTAATGCAATTACAAAAATGTCATAAATTCTGGATTCATTACAAATCAACTGAAATATTGCAAGTCTTTTACTATTTTAATATTGCTGAGCATGGCTTACAGCTTAAGAAAACTCAAATATCCTATCTCGAAAAATTAGAATATTCTGGGAATCTTAATCTTAAATTGTAAGCCATAATCAGCTATATTAAAATAATAAAAGGCAATATTTCAGTTGATTTGTAATGAATCCAGAATGTATGACATTTTTGTTTTTTTTAATTGCATTACAGAAAATAAAGAACTTAATCACAATATTCTATCTATAATGTTTTTTGTCTTAGAGTAACTATAATGTGATTACCCAAATTACAACTGTAACGCGGTACATTACTGCGTTACAGTAAGTAATTAGAAATTCAGCCTCTGAGCCATCGGTGCGTCCGAAATCCCGTATTAAAAAGTATACTTAAATTAGGCGCACTTTTGAGTATCAGTATGCATTAATTCGGACGTACTATTAAGAGCGCAAACGTCACTTCCTGCCGTAGGGAGGAAGGGCCGTGTCGTAGCAGCACAGCTCCGCTATTTCCAGTTTATTCTGGCCGAAACAAGATGACATTATATAATATTGTATATGAATATTATAATAATGTTATGTAATAATATTATACTTATGACGTATCGCTTAGCAACCAAACGCCGCTGAGCCATGTCTTTATCATCCCAGTCTCTACCTTCATTATCTGTGGGATTCTGAGTGGGCGGGGCTATGATAATGAGGCTCTGTTCTGATTGGCTGTCTGAATGGCGCGATACACTACTACGAAAAAATGGCGGAAGCTCCGGCCGATGGAGTTGTTGTGGGCGTGGTTTCACGCATTGGAGGCCAACCTATGGAAATCCACCCCTGCTGTACGGTGATGAAACTCATGCGTGTCAACTGACTCTGCCAGTCCTCGCTGTGTCGGCGCTCCGGCCGGCGTTTTGCCAGCCGGAGAGGTCGGGACGGCACGGACCCAGAGACGTGATCATGACTTGATTCTGAGTGCAGCACCGACCCAAACCCTGGTCCTTGTGCGTTTTTAGAGAACATGAAACCAGTATAAAGGGGATTTCTGAACTTAAAGAGTAGAACCAGAACCACAGCTTCCAAGCACATCGTGTAAATCGCATTTTTGTTACGTAACGACGGGAGCAGAATCTGAACGGCTCGTAGATCCACATCACACTGGACGGCTCATCCGGGCGGCTGTACAGACACTGCAGAATTTGGTTACTTTCCTCCTTCTCTGAGTTGGCAGGCTGAGGGGAGACCACTTTCTATATGTTAAAGCAAGAGAAAACGTGTTTTTCATAATAGGTCCCCTTTAATTTTCGGTGTTCGCAGACGCAGAGCTCTGAACGGTTGGGTGAAGTCGCAGGTGGAACCTCGAGCATAAAAGAATAAACTGTTGTTCTGTCTTCCTCAGAGACAATGGCCCCGAGGGCATGGAGCCGGATGGCATCATCGAGGTGAGTTCCCTGTGTCTGTGTGGGAGCCACTGGTCCCGGCCAGGGTGGCCATGTTTGTAATGTGATGCAATAGCAGGAACTGACTTCTGTCTTCCTCCTCAGAGCAACTGGAACCAGATCGTGGACAGCTTCGATGAGATGAACCTGCGCGAAGCTCTTCTCCGGGGGATCTACGCCTACGGTTTTGAGAAGCCATCTGCCATCCAGCAGAGGGCCATTATCCCTTGTATCAAGGGTGAGTGAGTGGGGAGCATGGTTTCTTTTAGAGCAGGAAAGTCCAAACCCGTGGAGCCCACTGTGACGGGTGTCCGAGCAGAGGTGTCAAAAGTATTCACATTCATTACTCGGGTAGAAGTGTAGATACTAGAGTTTAAAAATACTCCTGTTGAAGTATCAACTCAAGTTTTTTACTCAAGTATAAAAGTACTGGTTTCAAAAAACTACTTAAAGTATAAAAGTAAAAGTAATGTAAGAGGGGAAAAAGCCATTAAGGACAAAAGCCATTGAAAATGAATGCATCTTAGTATAATGCAAATATATTAAAGAACCATATATGTGTACTATTGAGCATTAACATGTGTTTCAGAGAGCAGGAGATATGATGACTAGTTGCCTATAAGTATTGTAATGGTGCAAAAAGTCAAACTTCAGAGGCATGTTATCATTTATCCTAACCTTTATTGGAATGTACATCCAAGTTTAGTTGCAGGAATCTGAGGGAACGGATGTAAGAACAAAACTGGACAAGAACATCTGAAACAACCACAACCAAATTCACTCTATCCGGATGGAACAATTTAACTGGATAGTTTTTTTGTTAAAGGCCGAAATGAAATAGAGTAACAAGGCTGTTTTTAAAATGTAAGGAGTAAAAAGTACAGATAATTGCGTGAAAATGTAAGGAGTAAAAGTAAAAAGTCTGAAAAATAATTACTCCAGTGAAGTATAGATGACCAAAATTTCTACTTAAGTAAGGTAACTAAGTATTTGTACTTCGTTACTTGACACCTCTGGTCCCGAGTCGTGGTTTTTAACGTGTCGTTTCTCTCCAGGTTACGATGTGATTGCTCAGGCCCAGTCTGGAACTGGGAAGACAGCCACGTTCGCCATCTCCATCCTGCAGCAGATTGATGTGGAGATGAAAGCCACCCAGGCTCTGGTTCTGGCCCCCACCAGGGAGCTGGCCCAGCAGGTACGTCCCGGTCCGGGGCAGACGTGAACGTCCAGGGAGGGTCCGGTGCCGGACCGGTGGTCGGTAACGTGTCCTCTCTCTTTTACCCCTGCAGATCCAGAAGGTGGTTCTGGCTCTGGGCGACTACATGGGGGCCAGCTGCTACGCCTGCATCGGTGGCACCAACATCCGCAACGAGGTCCAGAGGCTGCAGGCCGAGTCCCCCCACATCGTGGTGGGAACCCCCGGCCGCGTCTTCGACATGTTGTCCCGCAAGAACCTCTGTAAGTCTCTGGCCCGGTTCCTCTTCTGTTTTATGATTCTGGTTCTGACACCCCTGCTGTACGGTGATGAAACTCATGCGTGTCAACTGACTCTGCCAGTCCTCGCTGTGTCGGCGCTCCGGCCGGCGTTTTGCCAGCCGGAGAGGTCGGGACAGCACGGACCCAGAGACGTGATCAGGACTTGATTCTGAGTGCAGCGCCGACCCAAACCCTGGTCCTGGTGCGTTTTAGAGCAGTGTCTCCCAACCTGGGGTCCGGGCCCCCCCTGAAACTTTGTCAGCTTTGAGGATATGCAGTTGTAAAAATTATATTTGCACATGTTAAATAAATAAAAAAAATCACAATAACACACCTAAGACCCACTTAGAAATATATTTTGGTCATTTTAAAATAATTTAAAATGTTATTTATCAGGATAAAAACTTAAATATATTATATCATTATTCAACATTTAATCATACTACTACTCCGATGTAGGTTGTTAAAGGAAAAATGTAAAAAAAAAAAAATTGCTCTCATATTAATAATACATTTTCAGTAGTGATGCACCGAAATGAAAATTTATGGCCGAAACCGAAAATAATAATAAATACTTTGCAGAATACCGAACATGGTTCTTCAGCAGTTTTTCATTTATTTTGCCAATTTTTTCACCATTGCATATGTCAAATAAATTTGATTTAGGCATGTTTTTCAAAGAAAAAATCTTTTACAAAATTACAAGGTAGAAAATATTTATTGAACATAAAAAAAATAAAAATTTCCCAGCATTATGTTGTTTTGGTTCCACCTCCTGGTGAATGTTCGGTAAAATTCTTATGGGGTTAGTTTTTGGTTGGCCAACGATTTATGTAGTGCGCAACGTTACGGGACGGAGCGGCCAGTCTATTTCCTTATATTACAACGCCGTTATTGTTCGTTTTTTTCCCCCCCCCACTTATTCCACCGAACACCGAAAGTGTTTTTTTTTTGCCATTTTCGGCCGAACAATTTCGGTTACCGAACAATCGGTGCATCACTATTTTTCAGAAATTATTTTATGTCCTTGCAATTATTTTTTTGTGCGTATTTTATACATTGGTGACACAAAAGGAAGGTGAGGAAAAACACAGTACAGGGTAAACCAAAGAGAAATGTATTAAAAAAAACCATAATATTCATTTTTTCAATTAAAGGTTTGTAACGAATAATTCTACTCTTTTGGTGCTAGTACATACGGGTCGGGGGCCCGGCTGGTCTTAAACACAAGTAGGGGGGGCTCCATGGAAAAAAGGTTGGGAACCACCGATTTAGAGAACATGTGCATTTTTAGAAACTAGTGTAGCCCTCAAACTCTTACTTCCAGAACCACAGCTGACTCCTGCTTGTTCCACAGCTTCCAAGCACATCAAGATGTTTGTTCTGGACGAGGCCGACGAGATGTTGAGCCGAGGGTTCAAGGACCAGATCTACGAGATCTTCCAGAAGCTGGCCAGCAACACACAGGTGAGTTACTGAGAAGAGCTGGACCCCAGGAACCTCGGTGCCCGGGCTACACCGCTCTGACCGGCCCGTTCTCTGCTCTGACCGGCCCGTTCTCTGCTCTGCAGGTGGTCCTGCTGTCGGCCACCATGCCGGCCGACGTCCTGGAGGTCACCAAGAAGTTCATGCGGGAGCCGATCCGGATCCTGGTGAAGAAGGAGGAGCTGACGCTGGAGGGTATCCGCCAGTTCTACATCAACGTGGAGAAAGAGGTGACGAGCCGGCTTAAACGGCTGCCGTCTGGCTCCGGCCTGTGGCCCGCAGAGCTGACGTGGCCTGTGTTTGCAGGAGTGGAAGCTGGACACGCTGTGTGACCTGTACGAGACCCTGACCATCACGCAGGCCGTCATCTTCATCAACACCAGGAGGAAAGTGGACTGGCTGACGGAGAAGATGCACGCCAGGGACTTCACCGTCTCCGCCCTGGTAAGGCCCTCGCCGTCCCGCCGCGCTGCACGTCATGTGACGCTACGCTGATCCTAACTGCTGCCGTCTCTGCTCCAGCACGGGGACATGGACCAGAAGGAGAGAGACCTGATCATGAGGGAGTTCCGCTCCGGCTCCAGTCGAGTCCTCATCACCACCGATCTGCTGGTACGTCCTGTGACGGTTCGAGTCCTCCAAGGTTCCCTCTCCTGGCAGCTGCCGTGCTGCTGAAGGACTGAATGTTCCTTGGTACAGAAACTCCCCGTCCTCCACTGTGGCCCGGGCTACGTCCTGGAGACACAACTAATTGATGGGTACAATCTGCTGCCGTGGAAACGGGGCCGGGACCTATGGCCCGGCTGCTCGTCCTCTCGCGAGGATGGATATGATTATTGCTTACAGTAATCCCTTGTTTTTCGTGGGGGTTACGTTCCAAAAAGAACCCGTTAGGTGAATTCCGCCAAGTAGTAACTATTTTTTTCCGCCACGTAACTGGATCTGATCGGGAGAATCAGTACAGAACATTTTGTCGACTTTATGGGTTTGGAGGAAATTTGCAAACTTAAATTTGGCAAGATGTTACCTACATGTACAGTACATATTAAACTAACATTTAGAAGAACACAATGCAAATCTGTGAAGCAGCGAGATGTGAAAGGTGAACCGCGTTAAAGCGAGGGATTACTGTATTTCGTCAACCCGAAATACAATCTGAAAACAAAATGTATAAGTCAGCGGAAAGGGAAGTAAGAACTTTTTTTTTATGAAGCTTTATGTTTCATTCAAGTATCAGCCATAAACTAGTTTTTTAAAGCATCTAGTGTAGAAAATACTACGGTTAGTTATGAGTTTAGAATTAGTAACCCGAGTAAAAAGAAGAGTTGATGCCGGCAGAATATATACAGGACTGTCTCAGAAAATTAGAATATTCTGATAAAGTTCTTTATTTTCTGTAATGCAATTAACAAAAAACCACAAATGTCATACATTCTGGATTCATTACAAATCAACTGAAATATTGCAAGCCTTTTATTTTTTTCAATATTGCTGATTATGGCTTACAGTTTAAGATTAAGATTCCCAGAATAGTTTTCTTAGGCTGTAAACCATGATCAGCAATATTAAAATAATAAAAGGCTTGCAATATTTCAGTTGATTTGTAATGAATCCAGAATGTATGACATTTTTGAATTAGAGAAAATAAAGAACTATCACAATATTCTAATTTTCTGAGACAGTCCTGTACATGAACTAATGTAGCTCCGAGACGGAGCCTTGCGGGACGTTTGTCCCGTTTTGTCCTCTGTGCTAACGCTTGCTCTCCTGTCCAGGCCCGAGGCATCGACGTCCAGCAGGTGTCCCTCGTCATCAACTACGACCTGCCCACCAACAGAGAAAACTACATCCACAGGTGAGATGCCAGAACCCCGCCGCTGCCGGCTCTGACCCGGCGTGTTCCCGTTCCCGTCCTAACGGACCCGTGTCTCTGCAGGATCGGGCGAGGCGGCCGCTTCGGCAGGAAGGGCGTGGCCATCAACATGGTGACGGAGGACGACAAGCGAACCCTGAGAGACATCGAGACCTTCTACAACACCACCGTGGAGGAGATGCCCATGAACGTGGCCGACCTCATCTAGACTCCGCCTCCACCGACCGCGACTTGTTTTAGAAGTTAAATGGTGTTTTTGCTTTCTGATCTGAATTCTTAAACTTTGTTTTTGATAAAATTCCTCCATAAACTTTTCTGCATCCAAACATTTAAATAGTTGCTGCTTCTTCTGTAGCTGCTCCTCCACAAGCAGCTGAACCGACCGTCTTGCTCCAGCACCAATTACCCCCCCTCCTCTCAGTTGAAACCGGTCCGGACCGGCTCCGGCCCAGTCGTCAACCTGGACCGGACTCGGCCCGGACCGGAAAACCGCAGCTTGCTCTCCTCCGTTTCCCTGGTAACGGAGTCAAGCTGAACCCGGATCAGAACACTGATCGTCTCCGCAGTCTTCAGCTCGTCCGCCGTTCAGAAACACAGCTGGTGCTCCGTAAAAGACCCGAACAGTAGAACCGTCAGGACCGAGCGCTTTAACTTTGACACTTTCAATGGTTGTGTTTTTTTTTTTTTTTGGTTTTGTTTTTTTTTTTAACCCTTATTACTTTTGGGGAGGTCAGGTTTGTGGGAGGGGACTGATATGAAAGGACCAAACTAACCAATCAGAGATTAGACGTCTCTCACGTGACCGGTCCTGCCGGCCGCTGACGGGACGCCTCCTGCCCCTCCCCCTCCAAATTGCTTCATGGATTGTTGACCTTTTTCAGACAGTGTATCAAGTTTTCTACATTGGATTCTGTAAAGTATTTATTTTAATGGTCTTTAAAAGAAAAATAAAGGTTTCTCTTTTAAAAGTGAAGCGAGGTGTTTTAAGGCTTCGACGCTGCTTCCCCGCGGAGTTGAACGTGTCCAGTATTGTCGAGATGCAGAACCTCTCACGGCCACCAGGGGGCTCCACGCGCCGCTCTGGCTTTAACGTAAAATTACCCAGAGTTCCATGTTTCATGAAGCCCTCACTGATGAACTTACATGTCTGAAGATGAAATGTAAAAGTCTGAGAAAAAAAAACAAATTTGTAAAAATAAAAAGTGTCAAAAATACTGTCTTGTATCTTGAGGTGAAGGAAGTCTGATCCAATCGCTTCTGCCTCGGTCCGGGAAACAAGCGTTGTGGGGGGGGAATGAACATTTAACCCTTTCAATAAGTTTTAATCCCTTACATAACCATGGCTCTTAATTACGGCATCAGGAATCAGTCCTGCAGGTGACTGGGTCATACGGAAGAATATTAGGGCCAGGCAGGAGAAAAAATATTTGAGAGGGGAAGATCTTTTTTTTTTTTTATGGTGCACTTTGAGAATAAAGTTGAAATTTTGCCTTTTTCCTCAACATAAATCACGACATTTTGACTTTTTTTCTCGGAAGTGCATAATAAAAAAAAATCTTAAATATTTTCATTTTTCTCCTGCCTGGCCCTAATGCTCTTCCGTAGGGTCAGCTGGTTCTGCTCAGATCCATAACAGACCAGCCCGGGGCCACCAACAACCAATCACAGGGCTCTAAAGAACCTGGAAGGTTCTGAATGCAGCAGGAACACGGTCAGAGCCAGCAAGGGGAGGAACTTCTGGAAGGTTCTGGTTTAGATTCTGCACCAGTCTGGACTTTGCGGTCAAAATGGAAGCAGTTTCTTCCAAAAGGTGATGTGCAAGCACGTCTGAATGAAGCCAGAAGCAGAGGTGTCAAAAGTATTCACATTCATTACTCAGAAGTATAGATACTAGAGTTTAAAAATACTCCTGTAGAAGTTGAAGTATCAACTCAAGTTTTTTACTCACGTAAAAGTATAAAAGTACTGGTTTCAAAACTACTTAAAGTGTAAAAGTAATGTAAGGGGGAAAAAAACCATGAAGGACAAAAGCCATTGAAAATGAAGCATCTTCATGGGAGGGAGGGGCAGGTATAAGATTTTCTTCCTCCTGCTCTTTGGTTATGGAATATGCTTTTGATTGTGTTGTAATTTTACTTGTTTGTTTTTTTTGTTTGCATATTTCCATGATTGGAATAAATAAAAATGAAATGAAATCTTAGTATAATGCACATATATTAAAGAACCATATACGTGTACTATTGAGCATTAACATGTGTTTCAGAGAGCAGGAGATATGATGACTAGTTGCCTATCAGTATTGTAATGGTGCAAAAAGTCAAACTTCAGAGGCATGTTATCATTTATCCTAACCTTTATTGGAATGTACATCCAAGTTTAGTTGCAGGAATCTGAGGGAACGGATGTAAGAACAAAACTGGACAAGAACATCTGAAACAACCACAACCAAATTCACTCTATCCGGATGGAGCAATTTAACTGGATAGTTTTTTTTTAAAGGCCGAAATGAAATAGAGTAAAGAGGCTGTTTTTAAAATGTAAGGAGTAAAAAGTACAGATAATTGTGTGAAAATGTAAAGAGTAAAAGTAAAAAGTCGTTTGAAAAATAATTACTCCAGTGAAGTATAGATAACCAAAATTTCTACTTAAGTAAGGTAACAAAGTATTTGTACTTCGTTACTTGACACCTCTGGCCAGAAGATTCATGGAGACGTTTCAAACGTGGGGGGAAATGTTTGTTTGACGAGGCAACAGCTGGACTTCTGAGTGATATAGGGTTCTCTGGTCAATATAGATTTAAAAAATCCTCAAGTAACTCCATGTTTTCCCAGTACGGTTTAGTCTAAGTCAGCTAACTAAGTAAGCACGGGGGGGTTAAGCCCAGGAGAGAAACATGGAGCCAGGTGGCCCCGGATGGACGGTGGTTGAGAACGGAAACAGAGACTTGTAGATGATCCTCAGCAGGGAATCCGTTGGACATATGAAGTATATCTGTAATGTGTTCATGTCAGAGGTTTGGGCTGCAGGTGGAAAGAGCTGAGAGGAGAATCAGGTCAGTCAAGGAGAAGTAGAACCTGCTTCAGGAAAGGTAAAGGTAAAGAAAAGGCTACAGAAGGAGGGGGTGGGGGGGTCACGGGTCCTGCAGCTCTAAGTAGTGAAGACTTTATGAGCTTCTTTAACAGTAAAATCATCAGAATTAGAAAAGATATCAACCAGGCCCACCTGGTAGAGGCTGTGGGTGTTTTTTCAGCTTTATTCAATTCAATTTTCTCTAGGATCTTTCCAGATACCTGATCATGACCCTGAGCAATTATTACATAAACATAAACACTGGCAGGTAAAAACTCCCCTTTAGGACTGAACAGACCAGCACAACAAACTATAAGAACAATGGACAACAATGATCGCTATGAGATACTTATAATAAATAAAAAATGGAAGAGGAGAAGAGAAGGGTGAGAGGCGCCACCCAGTGGATCATGTTGGTGTCCCCCTGCAGTGTAGCTCTATAGCAGCATATCTACAAGAAGCTATGTGAAGAAGGAGGAGGTTCAGAATGCATTAGCCATGGAACTTTACTTTTCAACAAGAGTTTATTTAGTGTTTACAACTGGAGGATTGAAAGGATGGACACTTGGATTTGGTGGGTTGCCCCCCACTGGTGCTGCAGGAGGAGTGGTAGGTGAGGAAAGGATTGTCTAGGTAGAACAACTGAAGGAACTGCAGCATCAAGAATTGACAGATTGGGTAAATGGGGCATTGCAGAGGAGAGAGCAACAGGATGACGTCTGACCTCTGGTGGACAGGAAGATGACTGCTGTTGTTTAGCTTTAACACTTGGAAGTTGAACAGCTTGATTTTCTACTTTGGAAACCACTGGTAGCTAATGCACAGCGTTTACTTGCTGTAGATGATACAGATTTTGATGAACATTTGGAGGAGGAGGAGCGAGGGGTAGAGTATCTGTCCATGAGACGCTGGATACTCCTCATTGTCACTAAAAGTTCCTTACATATGAAGCCAAGAAAGTGGGAATTATATTTGTATGTAAATGCAACATGTTAAAATCAAATAAAAAAAATAAAAAATTCTACATCATATTTAACATATTAATTTAAATTAAATCTGACTGCATTATCCTCGATAACAGTACAGAATATTCCAGTAAACCCTCAAACACTTATTTTAAATAATTTATCCACAATGAATGCTTCACTATGTCAAAAACTAATTTTGCTTGCTGGCCTAACAGCAGCAAAAAAGATAATTGCAGTAAGATGGAAACCACCACACACGCTTAACATCTCCCATTGGTATCTGACTTTTCTTGATATTATCTATCTGGAAATATCTACAGCCCAAATCCATAATGCAAAACAACAAAATATTTTATTTTGGCATATGGCAACAGATCAAATTAAAGCCAAACTTGAAAGATGTATTTAAAATTGTTGCAGCTATCCTTGTCCAGTTTTTGATATTATTATGTTTTGCCTTTATTTTGTGCTTTTTTTGTTTGTTTTTTATCATTGTATTATCTTTTTTTTCTGTTTTCCTTATTATTAATTATTAATTGTTTTCATCAAATGCTTAGGTTCGAGTCGTGGGTTTGAAGGGGGTGAAAATATGTGTATAATGTTTGTTTGACATCATTGTGGATGCCACCGTTTATAATAATAAAAAAGAAGAAATATAAAAAAAATATTAATCTGACTTGTGGTATAAATAAGACAAGTTTATTCCCGGTTTTTCTTGTACATTCTCGTTGATTATTACATGTACTTCTATTTTCAAACATTTCAAACGGTGTCAGTTAAGAATCTAGTGAACTGGCTCCAGTTTGTCCGCAGGTACCGCCACCGGCCACCGGGGGGCAGCAGAGAGCCGCCGCGCTTTGCTGAACAAACGTTTCGGGTTCATTTCATGACTCTCTTATGTGTTGGGGTCATAAAAGAAAGAGAAATGTTTGCTGGATGTGGCTTGTTTTCTTTTTTCTCAAATGTTCTCACATTTTGGAAACTTTTGTAATACTGTATTTGACCCGGTCTTTGTACGTTTTGACCGTATAGAAACGTACAATAATTCTTGCCATTTTAAGAATGAGATGTACCTGCTGGATCTACTGCCCTTACTTTTTAACAACTTGTGCTTTTTATTATTTTACCTCTTTTCTTATCATTTTACTTCATTTTATTTGATATTTACTGTTTATTTGTGTGTTGCTGCTTTTAATGTCGATGTAAAGCACTTTCAATTACCTTGTGTTGAATTGTACTGTACAAATAAACTTGCCTTGCCTTTGTAGAAACAAAAAGACTGTTTCAGTTTGTTTGAGCGGTTTTGTGTGTATTTGTGAGAAAACGTCGTCTCATACTGGACAACGGACTGTCCGGACTACCAGAACCGCTTCCTAGCATTATTTTACCTCGTTGTTTAGAAGTTCTCACCATTGCTGGGTTTATACGGTTCTGAAAGTCCAGTCCCTCACATGTTCAGCCCAACGTCAACATTTGTCCACAGTGGACTCTAAACGCTGAAGATGTGAAGGAGGAAACAGACCTGCGGTTCCTCCACTGACCCCTAGGGGCCGGAACCAGACCTGTGGTTCCCCTACCGACCCCTAGGGGCCGGAACCAGACCTGCGGTTCCCCTATCAACCCCTAGGGGCCGGAACCAGACCTGCGGTTCCCCTATCAACCCCTAGGGGCTGGAACCAGACCTGCGGTTCCTTTACCGACCCCTAGGGGCCAGAACCAGACCTGCGGTTCCCCTATAGACCCCTAGGGGCCGGAACCAGACCTGGAGTTCCTCCACGTCCCCTATGGGCCGGAACCAGACCTGCGGTTCCCCTACCGACCCCTAGGGGCCGGAACCAGACCTGCGGTTCCTCCACCGACCCCTAGGGGCCGGAACCACGACCTGCGGTTCCTTTACCGACCCCTAGGGGCCAGAACCAGACCTGCGGTTCCCCTATAGACCCCTAGGGGCCGGAACCAGACCTGGAGTTCCTCCACGTCCCCTATGGGCCGGAACCAGACCTGCGGCTCCTCCACCGACCCCTAGGGGCCGGAACCACGACCTGCGGTTCCTCCACCGACCCCTAGGGGCCGGAACCACGACCTGCGGTTCCTTTACTGACCCCTAGGGGCCGGAACCAGACCTGCGGTTCCCCTATAGACCCCTAGGGGCCAGAACCAGACCTGCGGTTCCTTCACCGACCCCTAGGGGCCGGAACCAGACCTGCGGTTCCTCCACCGACCCCTAGGGGCCGGAACCAGACCTGCGGTTCCTCCACCGACCCCTAGGGGCCGGAACCAGACCTGCGGTTCCTCCACCGACCCCTAGGGGCCGGAACCAGACCTGCGGTTCCTCCACCGACCCCTAGGGGCCGGAACCAGACCTGCGGTTCCTCCACCGACCCCTAGGGGCCGGAACCAGACCTGCGGTTCCCCTATAGACCCCTAGGGGCCGGAACCAGACCTGCGGTTCCCCTATAGACCCCTAGGGGCCGGAACCAGACCTGCGGTTCCTCCACCGACCCCTAGGGGCCAGAACCAGGGTGCTTTCACACCTGTCCCGTTTGGAGCAGTTGTTCCGAAACAGGGAGCGTTTCCCCCTAAAGATGTTTGGTATATGTGAACACAGCAATCACGCTCGGATACGGGACAAAACAAGTGAGCCGAGATCTCCTAGGAGAGCTGTTCTCGGCTCACTTCCATTCCAGACCTGGAGCGGTGCGTTTGGAGTGAGAACTAGGGTTGCCACCTTTCAGAAATAGAAATAAGCAATGCCCCGATTTCAGCAGCGCAGGCGCCAAAAAAAGGGACATCCCCAGAACTTCTAAACTGCATAGAAATGTGTTTATTTTATATGAAGAAAACAAAACGCTTTGATTTAAAGTTTAAAGTGCTTTAATAGCATTGAACTTGCATGACTGAACAGACAGCCAACCATACTAGCAACTGAAATAGCCTCCTATGTTATGTATGTCCACATCAGCCCAGATGTAATATAGCCTACAGGTGAAGAATATGGTGTAAAAGTTAGTTTATTTCAATAATTCAACTTAAAAGGTGAAACTAATACATGTACATTACATAGTCTTATTACAGGCAAAGCAAGATATATTAAGCCTTTATTTGTTATAATTTTGATGATTGAATTGTTTATTGATTTCATAATATATTCTAATTTTTTTAGATTTTTTATTTGGGGTTTTCATAAACTGTGAGCCATAATCACCAAAATTATAACAAAGCCTTGAAATATCTCACTTTGCATGTAGTGGGAAATAATACATTTCTTTCACCTTAAGTTGAATTTACTACCAATGAAGTTTTGCAATATATTCAAATTTTCCGACCTTCACTTGTATATTTTGACATAAATAAGAGCATAATATGTGTCTGTATTGGTTCAATACAGAATGCAACTTTTAATCCCCAATTACGGAACAATTACGTATTTCAAGGGACGGGTGGCAACCCTAGTGAGAACATAATCGACACAGCAACCGACACAACTCACTCATAACTGTTATGTTGTCTTTGTTTTTCCCTGGACCCGTACGGAAGAGGAAACTCCTTCCGCGTTCATTTCTGACAGTTCGCGCACAGCATTTGTTAACAGCTTTGAACCGCTACAGACGGTTGCCTTGTGAACACAAACCCCACGAATGAAAAACGAAACAACTGTATCGATTTAGCCCCTGACAGAGGTGTCAAGTAACAAAGTACAAATACTTTGTTACCTTACTTAGGTAGAAATTTTGGTTATCTATACTTCACTGGAGTAATTATTTTTCAGACGACTTTTTACTTTTACTCCTTACATTTTCACGCAATTATCTGTACTTTTTACTCCTTACATTTTAAAAACAGCCTCGTTACTCTATTTCATTTCGGCCTTTAAAAAACAACTATCCAGTTAAATTGCTCCATCCGGATAGAGTGAATTTGGTTGTGGTTGTTTCAGATGTTCTTGTCCAGTTTTGTTCTTACATCCGTTCCCTCAGATTCCTGCAACTAAACTTGGATGTACATTCCAATAAAGGTTAGGATAAATGATAACATGCCTCTGAAGTTTGACTTTTCGCACCATTACAATACTTATAGGCAACTAGTCATCATATCTCCTGCTCTCTGAAACACATGTTAATGCTCAATAGTACACCTATATGGTTCTTTAATATATTTGCATTATACTAAGATGCATTCATTTTCAATGGGTTTTGTCCTTAATGGCTTTTTTCCCCCTTTTTTACTTTTACTTTTATACTTTAAGTAGTTTTGAAACCGGTACTTTTATACTTTTACTTGAGTAAAAAACTTGAGTTGATACTTCAACTTCTACAGGAGTATTTTTAAACTCTAGTATCTATACTTCTACCTGAGTAATGAATGTGAATACTTTTGACACCTCTGGCCCCTGAATCGGACCAAAACAAACGGTCTGAAAGCACCCTGAAACGGACTTTTTGTAACCTGTCCGTAACCTGTCCTCTTCGGGGGGGGGCGTTTGGGCCTGGATCACCAGAACAGGGCTGAAGTGGTTCTGTTCTGTGGATGTGAGATGGAGGGTGGAGGCCGAGCCTCCTCCAGTCCTGAAATAACCCTGTAAC
This sequence comes from Cololabis saira, assembly GCF_033807715.1. Classification (NCBI taxonomy): domain Eukaryota; kingdom Metazoa; phylum Chordata; class Actinopteri; order Beloniformes; family Belonidae; genus Cololabis; species Cololabis saira. The sequence goes on along the minus strand of NC_084606.1, from coordinate 11,092,499 downwards.
CCCGAGCCCCGACTCTGGTGGCCCGGGTGGCCGCTCCATCACCGCTCTGTGGTCCGGTAGCCCGTCCCCCTCCCCCCAGCCGCTCCGGCCTCACACTGGTTACCACTCCACCACCTGTTGAGTGCTGGATCGTGGACCGGGGAGGGTGGATTATGCGGGTGTGAGGCTCGTAAAAGGGCTGCCATGCTCTTTCTCTGTGTGACGGATGGCTCGGAGGCTGAACAGGCCTGCTTTGCATGAGAAGAGAAGGCAGCGGAGGAAGAATAGAGGTCTATTCAGGGAGGCCTGTCACCCAAAACCTCCCTCCTGCACCAAACCCTGACACCCACCCTCATTCATTCCTTCATCATTTGTCCCTCCTCCGTCTCCCTTGTTCTCCTCCACACTGCCTGGCCTTTCTCCTCCAGTGTGTGGTTTCGTTGGCCCGCATTCACTCGCTCTTTCTCACCCTTCATCTCCTCCCCACCCCCACTCCGCTGCCGTCCTCACTCCTCCTCATTTCATCCTCCTTAATTTCTGCTCATTCAGATTTCACCTCCCTTCCATCAAGCTGTTTTCACCTTCCTGAGTTCAGAAGCCTTTCAGCCGTCTCATTATTTGGTGTCTGCGCTGAAAAGGAGTCCGTGATGGAAATCCTGTTGTCAGAGTTCTTTAGCGCTGAAAGGAGGAATGTGACTTGATGCTGACTGAATCTAAATCTGAGTCAGGAGATCATCGGAGCTCCGCTACACCCACATGTTTACCTCACAAGCAGGCGGGGGCCGCGACGCAGGGTTCATCCACCCATCATCATCCACCATCATCATCCACCCATCATCATCCCCCCATCATCATCCACCCATCATCATCCACCCATCATCATCCACCATCATCATCATCATCCACCATCATCATCCACCATTATCATCATCATCCACCATCATCATCCACCCATCATCATCCACCCATCATCATCATCCACCATCATCCTCCACCATCATCATCATCATCATCCACCATCATCATCCACCCATCATCATCCCCCCATCATCATCCACCCATCATCATCCACCATCATCATCCCCCCATCATCATCCACCCATCATCATCCACCATCATCATCATCCACCATCATCATCCACCCATCATCATCCACTATCATCATCATCATCATCCACCATCATCATCCCCCCATCATCATCCACCATCATCATCCACCATCATCATCATCCACCATCATCATCCACCATCATCATCATCCACCATCATCCTCCACCATCATCATCATCCACCATCATCATCATCCACCACCATCATCATCATCCACCACCATCATCATCCACCCATCATCATCCACCATCATCATCCATCATCATCATCACCACCATCATCATCCACCATCATCATCCATCATCATCATCATCATCATCCATCATCATCATCCACCATCATCATCATCCATCATCATCATCATCATCATCCATCATCATCATCCACCATCATCATCATCCACCATCATCATCCACCATCATCATCCACCCATCATCATCACCACCATCATCATCCACCATCATCATCCACCACCATCATCATCATCCATCATCATCATCCACCATCATCATCATCCACCATCATCATCATCACCACCATCATCATCATCATCATTCACCATCATCATCATCCACCATCATCATCCACCATCATCATCCACCCATCATCATCCACCATCATCATCATCCACCATCATCATCCACCATCATCATCCACCCATCATCATCCACCCATCATCATCCACCATCATCATCACCACCATCATCATACACCCATCATCATCCACCCATCATCATCCACCATCATCATCCATCATCATCATCACCACCATCATCATCCACCCATCATCATCATCCACCATCATCATCCATCATCATCATCACCACCATCATCATCCACCATCATCATCCATCATCATCATCCACCATCATCATCATCCACCATCATCATCATCCACCATCATCATCATCCACCCATCATCCACCACCATCATCATCCACCCATCATCATCCACCCATCATCATCCACCATCATCATCATCCACCATCATCATCATCCACCATCATCATCATCCACCCATCATCCACCACCATCATCATCCACCCATCATCATTCACCATCATCATCCACCATCATCATCCACCCATCATCATCCACCATCATCATCATCCACCATCATCATCATCCACCATCATCATCATCCACCCATCATCCACCACCATCATCATCCACCCATCATCATCCACCCATCATCATCCACCATCATCATCATCCACCATCATCATCCACCATCATCATCATCCACTATCATCATCCACCATCATCATTATCCACCATCATCATCCATCATCATCATCATCCACCATCATCATCCACCATCATCATCATCATCCACCATCATCATCCACCATCATCATCATCATCATCCACCATCATCATCCACCACCATCATCATCATCCACCCATCATCATCATCCACCATCATCATCCACCACCACCATCATCATCCACCCATCATCATCCACCATCATCATCCACCATCATCATCATCATCATCATCATCCACCATCATCATCCACCATCATCATCATCATCCACCATCATCATCCACCATCATCATCATCATCATCCACCATCATCATCCACCACCATCATCATCATCCACCCATCATCATCATCCACCATCATCATCCACCACCACCATCATCATCCACCCATCATCATCCACCATCATCATCATCATCCACCACCACCATCATCATCCACCCTCATCATCCACCATCATCATCCACCACCATCATCATCCACCCATCATCATCCACCATCATCATCCACCATCATCATCATCATCATCACCACCATCATCATCCACCCATCATCATCATCCACCATCATCATCCATCATCATCATCACCACCATCATCATCCACCATCATCATCCACCATCATCATCCACCATCATCATCATCCACCATCATCATCATCCACCATCATCATCATCCACCATCATCATCCACCATCATCATCCACCATCATCATCATCCACCATCATCATCATCCACCATCATCATCATCCACCATCATCATCCACCCATCATCATCCACCATCATCATCATCCACCATCATCATCATCATCATCCATCATCATGCATCATCATCATCCATCATCATCATCATCATCACCATCATCATCATCATCCACCATCATCATCACCATCATCATCATCATCCATCATCATCATCCACCATCATCATCCACCATCATCATCATCATCATCCACCATCATCATCCACCATCATCATCCACCATCATCATCACCATCATCATCATCCACATCATCATCATCCACCATCATCATCCATCCATCATCATCATCATCCACCATCATCATCCATCATCATCATCATCATCCACCATCATCATCCACCATCATCATCATCCATCACTCATCATCATCATCCACCATCATCATCCACCATCATCATCATCATCATCATCATCCATCCATCATCATCCACATCATCATCATCCACATCATCATCCACCACATCATCATCATCACATCATCATCATCATCATCATCATCCACCATCATCATCCACCATCATCATCCATCATCATCATCACTCATCATCATCCACCATCATCATCCACCATCATCATCATCCACCCATCATCATCCACCCATCATCATCATCATCATCCATCATCATCATCCACCAATCATCATCCACCATCATCATCATCCACCATCATCATCCACCCATCATCATCATCATCATCCATCATCATCATCATCATCCACCATCATCATCCATCATCATCATCCACATCATCATCATCATCCACCCATCATCATCATCCACCATCATCATCCATCATCATCATCATCCACCCATCATCATCATCATCATCCATCATCATCATCCACCACCATCATCCACCATCATCATCCACCCATCATCATCATCATCATCCATCATCATCATCATCATCCACCATCATCATCCATCATCATCATCCACCATCATCATCATCATCACCCATCATCATCCACCATCATCATCATCCACCATCATCATCCACCATCATCATCCACCACCATCATCATCATCATCATCCACCATCATCATCATCCACCAACATCATCATCCACCCATCATCATCCACCATCATCATCCACCATCATCATCATCCACCATCATCATCATCCATCATCATCATCATCCACCATCATCATCCACCATCATCATCATCCACCATCATCATCCACCATCATCATCATCATCATCATCATCATCATCATCATCCACCATCATCATCATCATC